>NW_007247784.1:154290-186565 GCF_000164805.1 Carlito syrichta | reverse complement strand
GGAGCCCAGCAGGTGAGGCTGCGGTGGCCGGGAGCGGCCACTGCACTCCAGTCTGGGTGATGGAGTGAGACTCCAATTCAAAAAATAAAAATTAAAAATTAAAAAATAAGCCGGGCTCGGTGGCTCAGCCTGTAATCCTGCGCCTTTGGGAGGCTGAGGTGAGTGGATTGCCTGAGCCCCCGGGTTCGAGACCCGCCTGGGCAGCGGGATCTCATCTCTACAATAAATCAAAACATCAGCCGGGCGTGGTAGCGCGCGCCTGTAATTCCGGCTACTCGGAAGGCTGAGGCGGCAGGATCGCCGGAGCCCAGCAGGTGAGGCTGCGGTGGCCGGGAGCGTCCACTGCACTCCAGTCTGAGCAACCTAGTGAGACTCCAACTCAAAAAAAATAAAAATAATAAAACAATAAATAAATAATGTATTATAATTAATTTAAAAATGGAATATAGCCCCCAAGGCAATCGTGCATGCTTTCTTTCCTTATTCAGTTACAGGCCTTAATTAAAATAAGCATAAACATTTGCCACTCGGTGGGTCCCGTACTTTCCTGGTGGTGATTCCAACACCGGCCAAAGCTTAAAGGAATACAAGTATATGGAATCACACAATCATCCCCCAGGAAAGTTCAACGAGGAGTGGCGACCAGTGCCTTGAGCTCTGATTGCCCCCGTGTGCCCAGCCTGCAGTGCTTCTGGAGGATTCATCAATGGCCTATGGGGGCAAAGGCTCTTCCTGCCAAAGAGGTTTGGACGATGCTAGTCCAAAGTCAAGCTTAACACGTGTCTTTGCTGCAGGGCTTCTCAGAGCATTTATTCCGCCAAAGGTTACAGCGAATCTCCATAGGGGCATGGGATGTACTCTCTCAAAGTCACTTGACTGCAGCATCCTTTGGGACCAACCCTGAGCCAGCAGCACAGAGCAGCTGTGTGTGGATGAGGCCAGCACGCCAGCATGTTCTCATGGTTCCAGCACGTTCCCACTGTCCAGCACATTCTCACTGTTCCAGCACACTCTCACTGTTCAGCGACAGGTCCCCGGGAAGCCGATGATGTGACCCCTTCCTCCTCACCTGGGTTTCCACCCGGCCGAGCTGCCTGGGACTGTGGTGACATTCTCCTCTGCCACCGGGCACCCTTCCCATGTTCCTTCCCTTCCTGGTGGGCAGTTCCTGGGCAGACTCATGTCTGTCTCCCAGAGCAGGAGTCAGAGTGGGCCTAGAAGGAATTAGAACAGCTCATCTTTGCGGGGAGACTGTTTATGGTCCAGCATGGCTGATCTCGGTCTGGAATTGGAAACTGTCAGGAAAAGGAGATGGAAATGCAGACGAGAGGGTTGGAAGGACGGGAACACCGTGTGAGGGAACTTGAGTTCTGTCTGAAAAGCTTTCTCTGAATCGCCAGTTGTCAGGGTGCTGCCTCTAAAAACCATTCCTCATGGCGTTCTTCAAAAGGCGGGTGTTTTCTCTCAAGGAGCGTATTATTTGCTAAAGCATGATTCCATCTCAATGCCAGCACCTATGTCATTTAATGAGGAACCGGGAAGAAAAGAATCAAAAGACTTAGAGTAGGGGTCCCCAACCTCTGGACTTCAGGCCAGGACTGGTCCTGGCCTGTGAGGAGCCAGCCACACAGCAGGAGGTGAGTGGTGGACGAGCAGAGATCCATCTTCTGTCAGATCAGTGGGGCATTAGAGTCTCCTAGGAGCGCAACGCCTACGCCTGCAAGGAATCTGGCTGTGCGCTCCTTTTGTGAATCTAATGCCTGATGACTCCTCAGCACCACCAGGAAAAGGGTCTTCCAGGACACCAGTTCCTGATGCCAAAAGGGTTGGGGCTCGCTGACTCAGAGGTCAGTTGTCCAAAGGCCTCTGACGGGAAGCCGGAGGGCTCTCACTGCTTACAAGCGTGCTCTGCCCTGCATCTTTGGCATCGTGTAACATCTCCAGGCAGTTTTGCTGCAGTCCTCCACCCACCCTTTTGTCTCACACTTGGTTCCCTTTGTCCATTTACGTGACCAGCCTTCTGGCCGTTTGTGTCGGTGACTTGACCGAACCGTTCATTTCCCATTGGAGAAACAGCAACTCAGAGAGAGAACAAACCTACTCACGGTCTCATGGCTTCCTGGGAGCCAACGTCTAGGCTGCAGCCGGGGTCCCCAGACTCCCAGCGCCCCTTTGTTCCCCATTGCACAATCCTGTCTCCCTCTGGGTCTGAGCTTGGCCTCTCCCCCATAGGGGCTGCATTTCTCTTCCCATGGACAGACTGAAACTGGGAAAAGGTCGAGGCAAGTGGAAGCATGAGACTGAAGGGGGCAGGATGGACCTTGAGGACCAGGGCTGCAGAGCCAAGAGGAAGACTGTCCTAGACGCCTTGTACTGGCCAGTCTTTATTATTTTTCTTATTTTGCCTTAGAGATGTGGGGAGCAAGGGAGGGGTGACTGCATAGGTAGGTTGCAGGCAGGTGAAGCTGGGGCTTCCAGCTGGCCCTCGTTTCCCAGTTAGTGGACCTGGTGATGCCTTAAGAGTTAAGGTAGACAAGTGGGACCTCATTGAACTGAAAAGCTTTGGCACCGCAAAAGAACCCACTAGAAGAGTAAAGAGGCAACCCATAGAATGGGAGAAAGTATTTGCAAATTATGCATCTGACAAAGACCTAACATACAGGATCTACAAGGAACTCAGACAAAGTGAAAGGAAAAAAACAAGCAACCCCATTAAAAAATGGGCAAAGCACACGAACAGACACTTCTCACAAGACATATGAAGCAGGGTATGGTGGCTCACTCCTGTCATCCTGGCACTTTGGGAGGTCAAGGCAAGAAGATTGCCTGAGACCAGGGGTTCGAGACCAACCTGGGAAGCTTGGCAAGACCTTGAACTCATCTCTATAATAAATAAATTTTAAAACAAGATTTTAGCCGGGCTTGGTGATGGGCACTTGTGGTTCCAGCTACTTGGAAGGCTGAGGCAGAAGGATCACCTTAGCCCAGCAGGTCAAGGCGGTGGGGGCCAAGAGTGTGCCACTATGCTCCAGTCTGGGTGACAGAGTGAGACTCCCACTCAAAAAAAAAAAAATGAAGATATACAAGCTGCCAACAGACCCATGTAAAAATGAAATGCTCAGCCTTACTCATCAGAGACATGCAAATCAAAACTACAGTGCAATTTCACCTAACTCGAGTAAGGATGGCCTTCATCAATAACTCAAAAGATGACGGATGCTGGCCAGCCCTTAAATGCCCTGAGTTGTCCTGTAAAACCTCCCCCAGGCAGGACACTCTGCCCTGGTTCCAGAAGACCTTGTGGACAACTTCTTTGTGACAGCCCCTGTTCTGAAATGTGTCTACTCTCATGGCAAATTGTTCCTAAGAAACACCCTAGCGTTCCATGGTGCAAATGCTGAGAGAACTAGGAAGGAATCCCTTCTCAATCCCCACTGTCTGGGCAAATCTTGGAACTACTCTGAGCCTTAGTTTCCTCATCTGAGTATAAAGAGGGTCATGGTGACCTCCCCAGACGTATTTTGAAAAGATAAAACAATGTCTTGGGTGGTCGGCACTGTTTGTGGCACATAGAAGGAGGTGGGAGGTGATGGCTACATGTCTCAGCTGGAGTTCCCACAGACATGGACCCTGAGACCAGAGCCCAAGTGCAGTGATTTATCTTGAAGGTGATTACAGGAAACACCAGGATCAGGGGAAGTGAGACAGTAAAGGGAAGAGGCCTGTCCAGGGTGAATATCAAGCATGTTCACATCAGGCAGCCAAAGCTCGATCCCCTGGGGAACTCTGGAAAATGGTGCTGAATATACGCCCAAGCTACCTTCCTAGGACATGAGGGAGCTGGGTGTCATCTACCAGTTTCCATCAGCATCCTCCAGGGCTGCTCCCAGGAGGTGTTAATTCCTTGGCACCACCTCACTTGGTGCAGAGCTGACTGTGGCACAAAGAGAAGATTGTAGGGTGAAGAGACACAGGTGCTGATAGGAGATGGGCAGACGGGCACCGAAATGGTAGGGGTGAGGGGGTCAGGGCAGGGCAGTGATCACATCTGCTACTCTCTTTGCTACCTCGTCAATGGTAGCTGATGCCGAATGAGCCCTTACTTTCTTCCAGTCAATGTCATAAGTATTCTACATTGGTCGCCTTGTTGAATTCCCACAACCAAGCTATGAGGTGTGCCCTACTGCCATTCCAGTTTTCCAGATGAGATCACGGAGGCCCCAGCTTGTGTAGCAAAATTTGAACCCAGGCTAACTTCAGAGCCAGTGCTGTTGCACAACCTATCTCTTCCCAAGGAAGGCACAATAGTGCAACTAGTCAGGGGCGAAGAAGGATTTAGACCCAGAACTCTGGAGCGTTTTATTACTGCTCTGTGTGTATTTGAGTTCCGTCCGTGGCAGCAGCCTGTCCTGGGCACAAAGTGATCTTGTATAAGCTGCTTGAGGGCTCTGGACTCAGTTTCTCCAGCTGGAACGTGGATTGATAAGCACAACTGCCTCATAAAGTTATTTTCAGGATAAGCAAGAAGGTAAATCAAGTTCAGCAACTGGTGTGCCCGGTATTGTCAGTAAAAGAACGCTATTATGCTTTCTTCCCTTGTGGAAACCTCAGGTTTATTTGTCTATAAAATAGAACACATAGACTTATCGCAAAGGATCTTTGGGTTATAAAGTGCAAAAAAAGTAGAAATTACTATTTTCATAAAGATAAGGAATATGAAAGCTGCAAAAGGTTATAAAATATTTTGTGAGATTTGAGAAGGACTTTAGTTCTGACCCCCATCAATTTCTGTTCTTTCTTTGTCCAAGACAGTCTCATTCATTCCCTTGACTTCAACTGCCATCTGTACAATTAGAGACAGCGTATTTTTCAGGTTTTGTGTGTTTGTTTGTCTCTGCTTCTCTGCCAATGTATCATTTTTTCCATTCATTCAATGCACATTTTCCTTTATATCACTGAGTATAACTATGATAAGTGCCTTAATATCCTTGTGTGCTATCTACCATGCCATGGTCAGTTTCTATTACTTGTTTTGTCTCTTGAGAATGGGTCGTATTTTCCTAATTTTTGGTTTGTCTAGTTATTTTGGATTGTACTGTAGACATTATGACTGTCCTGTGATTCCTGTCTGTTATAACTGAGTTCTGTTCCTCCCCCAGAGGCTGCTGGTTTTCTGCTTGTAGTAGCAGACAATTTTAACATAGTTGGATGCAAACTGCAAACTCTGTTGCAGACTGTATTTCCGATCTCAGCTCAATTATTAACATTTCACCCTTAGCTGGGCCACTTGCGTGTGGTTTGTCCAGCACACACGGCACTGACTGTGGCTACCTGTCTAGGTCTCTGCAGAAAGGCTGCAGGTTTTCGACTGCATTTTATCGGCCTCATGTGGTGTCAACCATGGCCTGCTTCAGGCTAACAGACAGCATCAATAGCAAACTCCCCCATGCCACTTCCTTCTTCTAAGTGTCTCTTCCCCTGCAGCATCTGCCTGCTGTCACCAGTCTTCAGGTACTGACATCACGGTCTCTTATACCGTGTTCTGCTTTACCAAAAAAAGTGCCTCCCATCATTCACAAGGCAGAGAGCTGAAGCCCCTCTTTCTATTTCAAAGTCATCCATAGATATTTCTGGGCTCACTCAGTCCTCGGCCATCAAAGAGCTCATTCAGAATTGTGTTTTTCCAGCCAATTCAGAGACAACATTCATGTTTCTATTTGTCCGATCACTCATTCTGTGATGGAAAAGCAGAAATGTGGTTTGCAGAATCCCAGTCCCAGCAGGGCACAGGAGATATGCAAGGATGCCACTGGCGCCGAGACACAACCCTCAGGTAAATCGCTTCCCTGCTCTGAGTCTCAGTTTTTTCTTTTGTAAAGAATGGAATGTTCAATTAAGTAAGAGCAATTGGTAAAAAGACATAGGAAAACTATATGATACAATGTAACATTTTTGCTAAGAATGATTTGGTTCAAGTTAATGACATGAAGTGTTTTTAATGCAATGTTAATATACAACAATTATAATGATAAAAATCAAAGGTGTAAGCAGGTAAATGTAGTAATAATGGGATCCCAGTTTTGTTGAAAAAAATGTATGATATCCTTTGAAAAAAACTGGAAAGACAGATGGCCAATTGTTAAGAACCGTTATGTTTTAGGAGTAGAAATATAGGTGATTTCTGGTTTCTTGTCTATTCTCCAATTTTTCTAAAATGAATATGTTTGTTTCAAGTAAAAAAAAAAAGCTTAAACAAAACTTTTTTTTAATTAGGGGGATAGACTTATCACTAAAGTCCCTTCCAACCAGAACATTCTGTGATTCACTAATTTATCCAGCATGTATTTATTGAGCACCGACTGTATACCAGCCACTCTGCTAGGCACTGGGGAGAAATGAAAGGTGATGAAAATACTGCACCTTTCGGCTTACCATCTAGGAGGAAATAAAACTCTTCTCATTCATTTCCAAAACCCCAGAGCTTGGTTCAGTGCCCCCAAACAGCAGGTGCACATTTGATGTTTGTTGAACAACTGTAGCTTAGAATCGCCACGCCCAGAATCAAAGCAGAATAGATGTCAGAGGCAAGGAGATGTAAGAAGCGTGTACGGGGTGCAGAGGTGACCGGGATTCAGGGCTGCACACGGAGACCCACGTGGCCTGGGCGTGGAACGCGGGCGGAAGGTCCGACTAGCCAGCCTGTGTGCGGTGGGCTTGGGACAGGGATGGAGCGACCCACCAGCCTGCCGTACCTCGACGAGGCATTTTTCCCCCAGGGTTCCAGGGATGCTTCAGGCGACCAGCGGGTTCCCAGGGGAGGTCGAGGAACCAGGTCTCTGCATCTGCAGGTAATCCCTGGAGTGAGCACCCCTGCTTGTGGGAAGGTAGCAGGCATCCCGGCCCCGTCTCGGTGAGAGACAGATGGGCACAGGAGCTTGGCCACTGGGCGTGGACCGGGCACACGGACCCTGCTTGGTCCCGGTTCCTCCGGTGAGGCTTCAGGTGACTGTCCGGGAGAACAAGGAAGACACGCACCCCTTAATTAACCACCTGAGCCCAGCTGGAAACAGCTGTGAGTAATTAGACAATTTAAGTGCTGTGAAGGAGGAATAATTTCTGTAGCCTTCGCAATAAATCTTATGCTGTCTCGGGCCCTTCGCCGGACGGTGCGCTTTTTTTTTTCCAGGGGTGAGTTAGCACATTACTCATAAAAGAAACAGTATCCCTTTTGTTTGGGCCGGGTCTGTTTAATAACAAAAGAGCCTATTGCAATTATGGGGGCAGCGCAGTGACAAAGCGGGTGCCCCCGCTGACGGGGCTCTCCAGCTCCGTGGTGAGGTGGGCGGCGGGTCCCTGACCCGCTGTCCTGTCCGGCGTGCCTTGATTTCCACTCTAATTGGCCTTCACGTTCAATCGGCTCCAGATTTGGGAGATTGTGGTGGAAGAGACACAGCGCCCGGGCCCGGAGTCCACGCGGGGCTGGGCTGCTGCGGGACGCCAGGCCGTGCTTCCGAGAGAGAAACTCGGAACGAAAGGGCAGCGGGGAAGCCCACGGAGAGGAGCCGGCGTGGCCACAGCGACTGTGGAATTTGCAGCAGAATCAGAGCCGAAACCTGACAGCCTGCTCTGGGTACGGCGTAGCGGTTTCCAGCTGATTAAATAAATAATCGACCTCACTTAGCGATCCCTCGAAAGGGACTACAGCAGCTCCGTCGGCATGCGGCACAGAGAGTGCGGGCATGAGCTCTGGAGCCAGGCCTGGGCGCTCATTCTCACCCCACCCCTTCCTAGTTGTGCTCCCGGATAAGCCATCGCACGTCTCTGGGTCTCAATTGCCCATCTGTGAAATGGGAACAAACTCGCTTCTAAGGGGGGGTCATGCGGACGGATGAGACAAGGTGCCTTAAGACCCTGTCAGATGTCACCGCCTACTCCTCGCTGGCACCCACGCTGCTGAGCAAGCCGTGCCCGCTGGGTTCTCCTGAAGTCACGACCCCCAAGCCTCAGGTGGGCTCTTGGGGCTCCCAGCCATCCCTTGTCCTTTCCTGATCACTCCTCTCCTGGAAGACCCTTCTACCCCTCCCTCTTCTCAAATTGCCGCTCCCCGCCCTCCCTGCTGGTCCCCCGCTGATGTCTGTGCGCCTCCTGTGTCTCCCCAAGATCAGTTTGAAGCAACCAGGAGAGGACTTTCAAATGGGCCTCCCTGAAATTGGCAACTCGCTCACACCTGCAGACATGGCTTTTCCTCTTGTCAAAAACCACGCACATGTCCCCACGCCTCTCCGAGCCCTTTCTCCACCTTGTGCTGGATCCAAGCCCAGAGAAGCTAGGTCATCCTTCCAAGGTTCACAGCAAGTAAGTAGCAGAGCCAAAATCATCACCCTGACCCCGTTAGAAGGGGAGTTCTGCGTGGCCTCTTCCTCCCCAGCAGAGAGCCTGGAACACGGCAGGTGCTCAGTCAGCAAGGGTGGTGAATGAATGACTGACCGGTTGAAGATCGAGTGGACTCCCATGATGCCAGGAGCTTATCAGATACTGCCATTCGCCATCTCTCTGTCCTCCCCGCAAGAGCAGAGGTTTCAGACCTGTGCAAAGGGGTGGGAGAATGAAGACTCTTGATAAAGCCACCAGCAGAAAAAATCTGGCGAGGGGGCGTGTCCATGTCTATAGCCCTGGATGGAAGGAAAGAATCTGCCTTCTAACAATTGTTAACCTGAGCCAAATTGGGTGCTCCTCACAGGACGTTTGAACCCTTAATGCACACAGTAACATAAAAACTACTCAAGGACAAGTGAAGCTTGCAAAGTCCGTTCCGTAGAGACAATTCTATAACCCAAGGCATCGAGGATTCCCACGGGAAACAATTCCTATGAGTGATGAAGCTGCAATCAACAATTACAAATCACATGAACACACACGGGCCAACAAGAGAGCTGGCACCCCAAGAAACAGAGAGGAGAATATTCTGGGAACAACTATTTTAAAATGCTACACTGTATCCTAATGGTAGAACTGGGTGGATTTCCTGGGTTCATTTCCTTAACTAGGAACTAATGGGGTTAGCAGCTCAACAAGCCATGGGTCACCCAACCTTGAGAAAACACCCCACTAGTTATCCGGAGTCAGACATCAGCATACTGAGAAGTTTTGCAATATCCACCAAGAATTTATAGTATCTACCTGCTTTTTTCTTTAAGTTGCCTCCCTTTAGACTTTTTCTTTCTTTTTTCTTTTTCTTTTTTTTTTTTTTTTTTGAGTTGGAGTCTCACTCTGTCGCCCAGACTGGAGTGCAGTGGCCACTCCCGGCCACCGCAGCCTTGACCTGCTGGGCTCCGGCGATCCTTCCGCCTCAGCCTTCCAAGTAGCTGGAACTACAGGTGCGTACTACCACACCCGGCTAGTTTTTGGATTTATTGTAGAGATGAGGTCTCGCCAAGTTGCCCAGGCGGGTCTTGAAGCCGTGGGCTCAGGCAGTCCACTCACCTCGGTCTCCCAAAGCGCAGGATTATAGGCTGAGCCACCGAGATCGGCCTAAACGTTTTCATTAGTTCAATTTAAAGGGAAAGCGTGATGATTCCATAATCCACACAAAATCACAGGTTGGATGTACTGCTGATGCCGTTTTATGCAGCCTTAACATGCATATATAATTATTATAATTTTAAGAATATTTGTCCAGGTACTGAAAGTATCTCATGCACCGCCAGTCGTGTGTCCACCAAACTTGAAGAGAAAACTTTGCCACAGGTCACGAGGCAAGTTCAGGACACAGCCAAGACTCGGCCCCAACCCCTGCCTCTTAGTTGAGAAACTGAGACCTGTGCTCAGCGTCGCGGTGCATTTATTCATATTTTTTTTTCTTGCTTAACTTGTAAATCCGTTTGCAAGAGTCAGAAATTCTTGATGCCTGTTCCAACATAAATGCGTCAACAGTCTTCAAGAGAGGGGCCGTTATTTCCAGCAGAGACTGATTTCAGCTCTGTACATTAAACCTGCGTCCATGCGTGCTAACGAGGTGGACGATCCTTGCCATGGAGGAAGCCCGTCGCTAGGACGGCCGCGGAGGAATCGTGCTACCCAAGTCACAGTGAACCGGGGGGGGCTCAAAGGGCCTCGTTAGCATGAAGCCGTTCGTAACACTTGGTTAGAAATGAAACGAGAGGGAGCGGGAGTCCCTTCGCCATGAAAAGATTCCTGATCTGCCTGCTCTGAACAGCTGCGTAGCAAAGAGGCGTTCAGGGCGCGTGTGATCAAGCTGCGACGACAACCGGCTCGCCACTGTCCCTGGGAGCCAAGCCTCCAGCCCTGTCCGCGCACTTTGTGCGATCTTCTTCACCGCCGCAGCTCGCTCCGTGAACTCTCAAGTGAGGGGCTCAGCCTCAGTGCCCCGCTCAAGGCTCCTGTCCGTTAGCTGGGTCTCCCTCACCGCCCTTCTGGGCCGGCCGCCCACCCTGGACTCACGCCTCGCTTGGCTGGGTCGTGGAGGCGCCCGCGGCTGTGACAGACAAACCCCCCCAGGGCAATGGCATCCACAGGAAGAACCGATTCTCTCTTCCGTACCAGGTTGATGCGAGCCACCGTCGACCGACTCTTTCTCCTCCATGCAGTGACCCAGGGATCCAGGTCTGGTCCATCTGTGAGCCTCAACCACCCCTAGGAACTTAGACTCTTTCGTATCCAGCCAGCAGACAGGGAAAGAGTCCAAGGACACGGGACACTCTTTTCTGAGTCGTGACGGCCCAGAGGTGGCATCCTTCACTGGTGCTGACGTTTCACTCGCAAGAGAAGTCATTTTGATCCTCCGAGGACAGGCAGGCCGGGAGGCGCAGTCACTGCATAGACAATCCTCCTTGTCCTTTCTCTGGCTGTGGTTTCTCCACCTCTTGAACTCCTCTTCACCCTTCAAAGCCCTATTCGTCTTTCGAATGTCGTCTATCCTGCAAAGCCCTCACAGATGCCCTTGGCAGAATTAGGCAAGCTCTTTTTCTTGTTTCCACCGCATGCTGAACATAGCACCACAGACACACATCAGGTACTCAACACCTGTGACCCAGAGCCCCCAGGAGCAAGGTGTGTGTCTCGCTGATTTGGCGTCACGAATGGGACCTAGCCCTGTCTCCGACAGAGGGCACTAGGCATGGCTCTAGATGCTCCTAGGATCCACGTGTAAGCGTGTAGTGCGTGATCACTGTGCAACACATCTGTCTCCACAGTGTGCATCTGGGACGCAGGGATCTCCGTGTAGGCCTCTCACTCCGCCCTCCGAGCTGCAGCCTCACGCGCCCGTCTCCGGTCCCGCAGAGGACAGACCTCACTAGGAGGGTGCCCCGTGGACACGTTCTCCAAACATGGCGCCTTCTTCGCGACTTTACGGTCCCGTGTTGATAACGGTTGAGCCTGTCGTGAAAAGGCAGTGATGGCCGGGCTCGGTGGCTTACCTGTCATCCCAGCGCTTTGGGAGGCTGAGGCGGGTGGATGGCCGAGCCCGCGGGTTCGAGACCCGCCTGGGCAACTTGGCGAGACCTCGTCTCTACAATAAATCACAACAAATCAAAAATCATCCGGGCGTGGTAGCGCGCACCTGTAGTTCCAGCTACTCGGGAGGCTGAGGCGGAAGGAGCGCCGGAGCCCGGCGGGTCGAGGCTGCGGGGGCCGGGAGCGGGCACTGCCCTCCGGTCTGGGCGACGGAGGGAGGCTCCGACTCAAACAAAAAAAGGCAGTGAGGAAGAGGCGTGAGGACAGGACAGTGAGGCCGTCAGCGGGCTTCCTCGCGTGGGTTCTTTCCCTGAAACTGGAGGTGTGGGCTGCACCCCGGTGTGGCCCCAGGCCCCCACCCTCCAGGTTCTCCCCCGACCTTCCGCTAGAACCTGTCTTGCCTCTGTCCCTCCTTCCCATCCCCCCACACACCCATACGATCCAGGGATTGAGAACCGCCCCCCAGCACCCTCTCCAAGGGGCAGCAAAGCCCGGTGGCCCCGCGTGTGGGACCCGGGACGACCTCCTGGGCCAAAATCCCGTGTGTCTCCAAGGAGTTTCCGAAGCTCAGAGACCCAAGGGTGCTGTGTCTGTAATGTGGGAGAGGGCAGTACTCCCTTTGTGATGCAGTGTGGGAATTACGTAAGACCATATATGAAGTGCTACCGGGCGTGGCACCTCACACCTGTAAACCCAACATTTTGGGAGGCCAAGGCGGGAGGACCGCTTGAGCCCAGGAGTTCAAGACCAGCCTGGGCAACATAGCCAGATCTTATCTCTACAAAGAAACAAAAAAATAGCTGGGCGTGGTGGCGTGCACCTGTAGTCCCAGCTACTTGGGAGGCGGAGGCCCAAGGATGGCCTGAGCCCAGGAGGTCGAGGCTGCTGTAGCTGTGACTGTGCCACTGAACACAACCTGGGGGACAGAGTGAGAGTCTGGCTCGAAAAAATAAAGAAACAAACAAGAAGGAGCAGCCACGGAAAGCGTTCCACAGGTGCCTGCAGCCCCATAGGAGCCGGGCACACCAGCGACAGGCCAGTCAGGAAGGGCCAGCCTGGGTGTTCCTGCTGTGAGACCGCCTGCCTTGTCCCCTTCCCCCTCGTCTGCACCCGAGGGCGAATTTCCCCACCCACCGACACCAAGCCAGACTCAAAGCTTTGGGGCCTGGGGCCGGCACGCCAGCTGGGGCGTCTCCAAGGTGCCATCTTAGGCGAAACAGGAGCAAGCACTCGCCCCTCTCAGAGGCCAAAGGCGACTGGACCCCGGGACAAACGTCAGGGGAGTCCCACCCCAAGGATCAGGGATCCAAGGACAAGGCGTCCGGCGGGCTCTCGACCTCCTCCCGGTTGGTCCCCCGAGGGTTGGCAGACACGCCCAGCAGTGCGCCCCAGAGCCAGGAAGTGGCCGGGACAACGATAGCCACTCGTGTCCTCATCATAACAGTTAATGGCTGTCCCTTGTGGAGACCCCCGGAGTGGGACAACACTCAGCACGGCACAAACCTTGGGGAGGGGCTCGGGAGAGCTGGTAGACGGGCTCCCAAGAACAGGAGCCTTCACTGAGTGGCCGCTGGGTCCTGCCCAAAGGCCTGCCCTGGAGGTTGGATGTGGCTGAGGACTGGCACGGCTGCCACACTCCGGCGAGGCTGCCTCTCCAAGGTGAAGGTGCGGCCGCAGGTCCAGCGCACGGCTTTGAAAACCCCTTCAAACCAGTGGGGTTTGCCTGCACATCAAAATTATTGGGGTGCCTTTAAAAAGATACCCAAGTCGGGCTCGGTGGCTCAGCCTGCCATCCCGTGCTTTGGGAGGCAGAGGCGAGTGAATTGCCTGAGCCCACGGGTTCGAGACCCGCCTGGGCAACTTAGCGAGACCTCATCTCTACGTAAATCAAAAAATCAGCCAGGCGTGGTAGTGCGCGCCTGTAATTCCGGCTCCTCGGAAGGCTGAGGCGGAAGGATCGCCGGAGTCCAGTGGGTCGAGGCTGCGGTGGCCGGGAGTGGCCACTGCACTCCAGTCTGGGTGACAGAGTGAGACTCCAACTCAAAATTAAAATACAAATAAAAAGATACCCATGTCTGGACCCCAGTCTGAAGATTCCAAGTTTAAAGATAAGCATCTCAAAAACTCTCCCCTGGTGACAGCAGAGCTCCTGAGGGCCACCGCGATCCAGGTGACCTGCAAGCGCCACCTGGATTCTGGACCCAAAGACATTTACTCGCCAAGCCCCGTCCTCCTCGGATCTTTAACTACTTCTGTCCTCAGCATTTGGGGTGGGTGGCGTGCTCAGTGGCCACTCAGGGGCTAGACCGGGCCCACAGAGGCCAACCTGTAGGGGTGGGGAGGGGAGACACAAGCCCCAAGGGCTGACTGCCGTGCAGGGCTGGAAAACGCACTGAGCAGGACGCCCCCCCCCAGCCCCACAGCTCCTCGCCCGCCAAGGCAGCGGGAGCCCCATCGGGCAACGAGGGGGTGGAATATTCCAGCAGTGTCCTTCTCTATCCGGTGGCAGCTTTGGGGCCATGATCAGGGCCCAGACTCTGTGGCCCTGTACTCGATTCCCAGGGCTGAATTAACACGGCTCCACAAGCGCGGCCTCTTAAAACACCAGGCAGACCTTGATTCTCTCCCAGCTCTGGAGGCCGCGAGTTCAAAACCAAGGCTTCTGCAGGGCTGTGCTCCCTCTGACGGCGGGGGGGGGTCCTCCCCTACCTCTCCCAGCCTCCCGCGGCTCCAGTGCTAGTGGTCGGTGGCTCATGGCCGCCTCGCGTGGTCTCAGCTCCCACCTCCCGTGGTCTTCTCCTCTGTGGCAGTGCCTCCTCCCTGCCTATCTCTTGTAAGGACACTTGTCGTTGGATTTAGACCCCACCGAGGGACCCTGGATGATCCAGTCTCAAGAGTCTTAATTCAGTCGCCTCCATGGAGACGCTTGCTGCAGGGCTGTGAATGTGGACGGGCCCTGGGGTGCACGGTTCAGCCCCCCGTCCGCAGAGCGCGGGCCTGGCCCGTGTCCCTTGTCCCTTCCCCCTCACCGCCAGACTCGGGAGAGGCCGTTCGTGCTCCAGCGTCTGTCACCTCCTTGTTTCAGGAGTGGGCAGGGACAGAGCGACGGGAGAGATGCCATCAGGGAGGAGAGGAGGGCCGGGGGGAGGGCCAGAATGAACTCGAACCCCTGCCCCGGAGCCAAACCCCAAGTTCCAGGCGGCCGGCTAACACGGAGGGACAATCCCCTACCAAGGGCGGCCGTGCGTCTCTTCCTTGCTGCCTCCCTGGCTACCCCTCCCCGAGGTTGACAGGCCCCAGCGCCTTGGAACTCAGGACTGAGCGCCCATGCCGCCTCCTCTGGGAAGCCCGTCGGTCCTGTGGCCCTTCCCACGGGACGCGTTTTGATTTGGCGAGGACGGCTCAGGATGACTCCGCTGAAGGGGTGAGGCTTGGCCTGGCTGGGCTCTTCCTTGGAGACGCTTCCTAGAGGCGCCCTGGCCTGCGCCCCCTCCAGGGACCAGGCTGTTGGCTTCGTGGGTGAAAGAAGCCACGGAAAAGGCTCATTTCGCCCCCCCTCGGTGAGCTTCTATTTTTAAAAAATAAGCAAACAACGCCCTCCAAAATAGAGGCTGGGGCCACATAATTCGGCGCCTACTTAAAGCCACGGCCATAGCATTTCCACACGTGCTTACGTCACGGGCTCCCAGAGTTGGACCACGCCACGTCTCCAGTGGCCCCTCGTGTCGGGGCGGCTGGTGGCAGAGCGTGATCCCGGCGGCGGACCCCAAAGGCCCTGCAGCGGTCCTACGCGCGTGGCCTCCTCACACCATTGCGGGGCGGTCAGAGTGCCACCCAGGGTGAGTGGGCAGGGCATGGGGTCTCACCGTGAGGCCGGGCCAGGCCAGGCAGGGGAGAGCGCACGCGTCAAAGCTCGAGGGGGTCAATGTGCAAGTCCCCTCACTGGGGGGCTCAGGTGGCCGCGGGGCTCGAGCAGGGGTCTGGAGGCCAGGGTGGGGCCTCGCAGCAGGTGGCTGAGCAGGTGGGTGCTTGGAGAGTGCGCAGGACGCGTGGCGCAGAAGCCGAGCAAGTGGACCCACATCCGATCGTATGGAAAGAACATTCGTGAAACCAGACCCTGAGCAGTTGTCATCATTAATAATTATCAGCCGGGCTCGGTGGCTCAGCCTGTCATCCCGCGCTTTGGGAGGCTGAGGTGAGTGAATTGCCTGAGCCCACGGGTTCGAGACCCACCCAGGCAACTTGGCGAGACCTCATCTCTACAATAAATCAAAAATGAGCCGGGCGTAGTAGCGCGCGCCTGTAGGTTCAGCTACTCGGAAGGCTGAGGCGGAAGGATCGCCGGAGCCCAGCAGGTCGAGGCTGCGGTGGCCGGGAGCGGCCACTGCACTCCAGTCTGAGGGACAGAGTGAGACTCCAACTCAAAAAAAAATAAAAATAAAAAAATAATTATCAAGGGATTGGCAGTAGTGGGAAACCACCAGGGGACGTAGGGCCACACTCCATCCAGAAAGGTACCTGATCTCAAACCAGGTGAAGTGGGGACCAAAGGGAGGCCCAAACTTTACCTGTACGATGACCATCTGTATACCTAACCCTGAATTGTGACCCACATCTTTAAAATAAACATAAAAAAAACATTCTTTTTTTTGAGTTGGGGTCTCACTCTGTCGCCCAGGCTGGAGGGCAGGGGCACGCTCCCGGCCACCGCAGCCTCGACCTGCCGGGCTCCGGTGATCCTCCCACCTCAGCCTTCCGAGGACCCGGCACTACAGGCACGCACTACCACGCCTGGCTAATTTTTTTTTTATTGTAGAGACGCGGTCTCGCCAAGTTGCCCCGGCTGGTCTCAAACTGTCCACTCACCTCAGGCCGTCCACTCACCTCAGCCTCCCAAAGTGCTGGGATGACAGGCTGAGCCACCGAGCCTGGCCGAAAAGAACATTCTAGTGAAAATAAAAACCTCTGCATGAAAACACCATGAATGACTTCCTAAGACAAACCACAAGGTAAAGACTTTTGCGACTCACAAGCCAGAGAAAGGGCAAAGCCTCTTCATTCCTAAAAAGCTCCTGCAAATCATAAGCCACATTCCAAACCCCAACAGAACACGGAGCAGAGGAGGTGAACAAACATTACTCAGAGGAAGAAATGAAAATGACTGGATTTGGTTTTTTTTTTTAACTTCAGGGGTCCATGCCCAGGTTAGTTATGTGGGTATATTGCGTGATGGCATGGTCTGGGCTTCTATTGAACCTGCCACCCAGATAGTGAGCATGATGCCCAAAGCTCTCTTTGAGGTGGTTTTTCGACCCTCGGCTTCTTCTCCCCCTTCCCCCTTCAGGAGTTCCCAGTGTCTCTTGTTCTCATCTTTATGTCCATGTGTACCCAGCGTTTAGCTCCCATTTATAAGTGAGAACATGTGGTATTTGGTTTTCTGCTTCTGCATTCATTTGCTTAGAACGATGACTTCTAGCTGCATCCATGTTGCTGCAAAGGACCAGGTTTCATACTTCTTTATGGCTGCATAATATTCCATGGTGTGTAAGTACCACGCTTTAAAAACCTAGTCCACCACTGATGGGCACCAGGTGGTTCCATGTCTCTGCTACTGTGAGTAGTGCTGTGATAAACATAAAAGCATGGGTGTCCTTTTTGGTAGGACAATGTATGTTCCATTGGGTATACACCCAGTAATGGGATGGCTGGCTCAAGTGGTAATTCTATTTTTCGTTCTTTGAGAAATCTCCACACTGCCTCAGGATCATCTCAATAGACACAGAAAAAAGCACTTGATTGCTTGAGCCTGCAGGTTCAAGACCCACCTGGGCAGCGAGACCTCATCTCTACAATAAATCAAAAAATCAGCCGGGCGTGGTAGTGCGCGCCTGTAGTTCCAGCTACTGGGAAGACTGAGGTGGAAGGATCGCCGGAGCCCAGCAGGTTGAGGCTGCGGTGGCCGGGGGCGGCCACTGCACTCCAGTCTGGGCGACAGAGTGAGACTCCAACTCAAAAAAAAAAAATCAACATCCCTTCATGATAAAAAACCCTCAACTTTCCAGGCACTGAAGTAAAGGAACGTACCTCAAAATAAAAAGAGCCATCTGTGGCAAACCCACAACTG
Source organism: Carlito syrichta (assembly GCF_000164805.1). Classification (NCBI taxonomy): domain Eukaryota; kingdom Metazoa; phylum Chordata; class Mammalia; order Primates; family Tarsiidae; genus Carlito; species Carlito syrichta. Next base: position 168,966 of record NW_007247784.1, on the reverse strand, counting down.
ACCTCAGACCGGGCAAAAGGTGGAAGCATTTCCTCCACGTACCGGAACAAGACAAGGATGTCCACTCTTGCCACTCTCCTCCAACATCATCCTGGAAGCTCTAGCCAGAACAATCAGATGGGAGAAAGAAATAAAAGGCATCCAAATACGAAACGAGGAAGGCAGACTTTCTCTCATTGCAACAACATGAATCCATGTCTAGAAAACCCTAAAGATCCCACCCAAAGACTCCTGGGCCTGAAAAACCACCTCAGGATGCAAAAATCAGTGCTTAAAACTCAGTAGCATCTCTATACTCCAACAACATTCAAGCTGAGAGCCAAATCCAGAGCACAATCCCACTGACAACAGCCACAAGAAACAAAACAATACCTGGGAATCCGTCCCGCCAAAGAGGTGGACGATCTTCACAGCCAGAACTACAGATCACTGTTGGAAGAAATCAAAGATGACACAGACAGCGGGAAAAAGCGTTCCATGCTCATAGACCAGAAGACTCAATCTCATCAAAATGTCCATGCTACCCAAAGCAATCTACAGATTCAATGCATTCCCCATCAAACTACCAGTCTCATTTTTTCAGAGAATTCGAGAAAACAATTTTTAAATTCATAAGGAAGCGAAAAGGAGACACCAATAGCCAAAGCAATCCTAAGTAAAAAAATCAAAGCTGGAGGCATTGCATTGCTGGACTTCAAACTTTCCTACAATAACCAAAACAGCATGGTACTGGTTCAAACACAGACACCTAAACCAATGAGACAGAACAGAGAACCCAGAAATAAAGACACTCGCCTACAACCAACTGATCTTTGACAAAGGGAATGAAAATAAACATTGGAGAAAAGACACTCTATTCAATAAATGGCACTGAGAAAACTGACTAACCATACTCCGAATGAAGCTGGTTCCCTGCCTCACACCATATACAAAAAAGGAACTCAAGATGGATTACAGACTTAAATGTAAGACCTCAAACTACTCAAATCCTAGAAGAAAACCTCAGAAACACTCTTCTGTACTTTGGCCTAGGCAACAAATTTATGACCTTAAAAGTAAATGCAGCCAAACCAAAACTTGACAAGTCGGACCTAATTAAATGAAAGAGCTTCTGCATAGCAAAATAAACAATCAACAGAGTAGGAAAACAACCTACAGAATGAGGGAAAATATTCACAGACTAGGCCTCTGACAAAGTGCTAGTATCTAGAATCTACAAGGAACTTAAATGAACTGACAAGAAAAAAAAACATTAAAAAATGGGCAAAGGACATGAACAGACACTTCTCAAAAGAAGACATACAGCTGGGCTCGGTGGCTCAATTCGTAATCCTAGTACTTTAGGAGGTCCAGGAGAGTGAATTGCCTGAGCCCACGGGTTCGAGACCCACCCAGGCAACTTGGCAAGACCTCATCTCTACAATAAAAAAAAAAAGTTAGCCAGGTGTGGTAGCATGCACTTGTAGTTCCAGCTACTTGGAAGGCTGAGGTGGAAGGAACACCGGAGCCCAGCAGGTCAAGACAGAGTAAGACCCCAACTAAAAAAAAAAAAAAGACATACAAGTGGCCAACACACATAAAAAATGCTCAGCATCACTAATCATCAGAGAAATGCAAATCAAAAATGGGTTTCAAACATATTAAATGATGCTTAGATTCACTGTTAATAAAAGAAATGCAAATAAAAGTACAACGAGATGCCGTTTTTATCAACTAAATGTACAAAGACCGAAAAACACGTTTTTAGGTATGTGGGTCGATAGGGGTGGAGAGTCTATAATCTCTAGCTTTGTGAATAACAATTTGTCGGTATGAGTTTAAGGTCAAATACACGTACTCCTGACTCAGCAACTTGCCTCTAGAAACTTGTCCTGCGGCTACACACGTACCTGGGTTTTCATCTGTAATAGGAAAAGACTGGAAGCAACAGAGAAGTTCATTAATAATTAGCTATAATAATTAAGAACATTGTTACAGGTTGAGATGTGTTCCCCAAAAAGCTATGCGGAAATCTGTATCCCCATTTGGAAACAGAGTCATTGCAGATGTCATTAGTTAAGATGAGGTGGAGGAGGGTGAGCCCTTAATCCAATACGCCCGGTGGCCTTAAAAGAAGAGAAGAGTGGATAGGGGTAGCGGCTCACATGTGCAATCCCAGCACTTTGGGAGGCCGAGGCGGGAGGATTCCTTGGAGCCAGGAGTTCGAGACCAGCCTAGACAATAAAGCAAGCCAAGGTGTCACACGCCTGTAGTCCCAACTGCTCAGGAGGCCGAGGTGGGAGGATCGCTTGAGCCTAGGAAGTTGAGGCTGCCGTGAGTTAGGATTGTGCCCCTGCACTCCAGCCTGGGCAACAGAGCATGGCCCTGTCTTTAAAACATAAATAAATGTTGAAAAGAAGAGAAGGGATGAGGGAGAAAGCCCTGACAGACACACAGGGGAAGACGGTCGTGTGACAATGTAGGCAGCAGGGAAATGGTACAGCCCCAAGCCCAAGACATCAAGAACCCCCCACCCCTGCCAGAGGAGGGCTGTCCGTCCTCCAGAAACTGAAGATCTCAGTTGGGCATGCCCACGGTTTGGGCCACGCCCTCTGGGCCATTGTCACTTCAGCCCCGGGAGGCAAGTCCACACACACCCAGGAGCGGCCCCACCGGTCGACAGCCGCTCTGTGCGGACTCCCGGGCGCCTCGTCTCCTGACTGCTCTGATCTCTGTTTTCTCATCTTTAAGACAGAAGCAATGACACACCACATCGCAGAGGGTGTGCACTGAGGTGACATGGAAGAACACCCGAAAAACTCCTAGGGAGAGGCTGGCACGTCGGCTGCAATGATGCATCTTTACGCAAGACACAGCACATAAGCACAGCAAAAGACTCCACGGCCTTCTGGGAATGCTGTGTGTCTGTGCGCGGACAGGAACGTTCTCTGTGCTGTGCTAAGGACAAGAAGTCCACGCACAGGGGTCATGCGTCCATCGCTGCCATTTGTGTAGGGATAAACGCACAGATACTCCCTGGAGCTCCCTGGTGACTGTCAATGTCTCCAAGGGCACCCGTGGGTCTCGGGGACAGAGGTGGGAGCGTGTCTAACTTTTTGCACACTCTCGGTACTTTTCGAATGTTGAACTTTATACACAGATCACCTCTTTATAAATGCAAAGGATCAAAACTGTTAAAGACCACGCTGTGAATAATAGGAGAGAAAAATTGAGCTTAAGGGCTGGCCAGGATTCAATGTCACAGTCACCTGGGAGGTGGCTCCATCCCAAGTCTGGGCGGTGGGGGTGGGGGCATGGAGAAGCAGGAACGTGGAGACAGAGTCAAGAGGGGCCGTCCCGGAGGACATGGGGGGAGGCGTCAGGGCCATTCGGGGACCCCTGCCTGGACCAGCCGGGGACGGATATGCCTCCTGCTGAGAGGGACAGCATCTCAGTCTGCCTGACGGCCGTGACAATGCACCATAGGCTGGGGGGCTTATACGCCACGAGAGTGTATTCCTTACAGTTCCAGAGGCTGGGAACTCCAAGGTCAAGTCGCCAGCAGGTTCGGCGTCAGATCGGCGCCCGCTTCCTTCTAGACAGGCATCTCCCCGGGGTCCCCGCCTGACAGAGGGCTGGGGGTGCGTCGCCGGGCCCCTTTCCCAAGGGCACGAATCCCCTCATGAGGGCTCCACCCTGCTGGGCTCATCACCCCCAAAGGCCCGGCTTCCCGAGACCATCTCCTGACTGAGAATGTCAGCACAGGAGTTTGGGGGACACAGACGCTCACGCCATGGCAGAGAGCGGGATGCGGGAGTGGGAGGGGCCGGCGGAAGGCGTTGGCTTCAGAACATGCCTTTTAGCTGCTTTCGTGTCCCTGCTTGGTCTGCAAGACTTGTTTTCCACTCTGTCTGGGAACACAGACCACTGTGGTTTTCCAGAAAGGAGATTCAGCCCAGACAGAACCGGACTTTTCTCCCAGTCTTGCCACTTCCTGGCTGTGTGAGCTCCCATGAGTCACTCAACCTCTCTGAATGTCATCGCTAAATGAAGTCATGGACACAGAAAAACGCGTGGGCTCCAGGAGGTGGTCAGCAACGGTACTGATGCCGGTCGTCAGCGTTGCCATTGATACACACATGAGTCGCTTTCTTCCCTCAAAGGATTTCCTAAGGATACGTAAGCAGGCTTTTTAAAAAATCCCTTTTCTGTGACAGTGAAAATCAAAGAGGATACTTGCTTCTGTAGGAAGAAGCTTCTGGAGGCCAACTACAGACTCTGGAATGCAGGGGCTGGGGTGAAATGGGCACAATTGTCTGCGTCTGCTCCTGGCATCACGGGCAGGACGCTTCGGTCCCCCGACAGAAACAACTGGGCACTGACCCACTGCCGGCGACCGTGACCCCGGCCGCCGCCACGCCCTGGTGACGTCCCCACGAATTCCACCTGCGGCTCACAGAAGAGGCCTGTGACTCCCAGTTGGCCGACGGGAACACGGGGGCTCAGGAAGGCTAGACCACAAGCCCAAACCCACAGAGCCGGGCTGAAGGGCCGAGGCCAGGATTTGAACTCAGTTGCGCCCAAGCCCGTGCTCCCGGCTGCTGGGTTGTGCGTTCTCACCAGGTTGCTTCCTATGCAAACGCCAGCTGTGAGCGGGCCACCTCGCAGAGGGGAGTCCTGAGTCTCGCTGCGATGTCGTGGCTGTGGTGGGGACGGGCTGGTCTGGGGACGGCACGTGCTCGCCGTGGCTCTCCCTCTGCCGTTGGGCGCCATCACCAACTCATCTGAAATCCAGAGGCTCTCGCGGGATACTCCCGCATCCTGCCCCCTAGAGGTCACGTGAGACGTGGCATGCCCCCTCTCTCCCCAAGAATCCACGAAACCAGGCTTCCGTGGACCCCTCTAGGAGGCCTTGGGGAGCTGTCGGTCCCTTTCTGAGACACAGAGGAGGTGGCCACAAACATTCGACTCTCCAGGGTGGCTGGGAGGGACCGTGAGGGCCGGCAGGGGAGGTGGCGTGACCAAGACATCACCAGGTCTCTGGGCCACGGGCCACACGTGGCCCAGGGCTCCTGCCCCTACTCTGTGGGTGCCGTGTAAAGACTGAAGGGTAGAAGTCAGGGGGCAAGAGAGGGGTGGCTTCTCCCTGGTACAACCCGGCCCCTGCCAATGGCCTGGCGGAGGGCCCGGCGGACGCTGTCCCAAGCCACGAGGAGTACCACTGGGCCACGGCCCCTGACCTGGGTCAGCCCTGACCCACTGAGCCTGACCCAGAGGCTGGGCCTTGGACCTGGCTCTGTCTCCGAACAGATCAGGCATCTGTAACTTGGCCTCATAGCATGCCTCTGCTCCCTGAATTCCTCTTTGAACCAGTTGTGACATCTTACTGACGGGCTTTAGAGACTGATGAGCTAAATAAAAAATCTGGCATACGGTTGCTTTTGATTTCATTTGCATTCATTCTATTTACATTTTATATTTTTAACAATTTTCCTGGCTGGGTGTGGTGGCTCACACCTGTAATTCCAACGCTTTGGGAGGAGGTCAGTGTGGGAGGATTGCTTGAGCCCAGGAGTTCAAGACCAGCAACACAGTGAGACCTTGTCTCCAAAAAAACTTTAAAACTTAGGTAGGGTGGTGTGCACCTGTAGTCCCAGCTACTCAGGAGGCTGAGGAGGACAGATCGCCTAAGTCCAGGAGGTTGAGGCTACAGTGAGCCATGATTATGTCACGGAACTCTCCAAACTGGGTGACGGAATGAGACCATGACCACCAAAAAAAACAAAAAAGTGTTACTACGTGGTATTCTAAATTGGGATTGTGCTTTTTGAAGATTTGCCCTTATTTGTATTGTAATTTTAAAATTATTTATTTTTAAAATGGATTATCAGTGTTTGGAATGTTCCATGGGATTGAAAGTTTGTAAAGCAGTGTAAAACAGGAAAGAAGTATAGAAATACATAACTTTTGTATGTTCTTTGTTTTACCTACTTGGTCGTAAATGATTAAGAGATGTATATTCAACTTTCCTACTCTTTTGTGTTTGTGAAAATGTCTTTGCTTTATTCATCTTTGTTTTCTGGATTTTAATACCATTTAGTTCATCTCTTAAAACTCTGCGATTATTTTGTTTTATTTGTAGATTTTAGGAGACTTTCTTAATGAAAATTGTCCCTCTGTAATTTTTTGTGGGTTATTTTTTGTCTTTTTTTCTTTCTTACAATTATTTGGGGGAAAGAAGCAAAATGAAAAACACCTTTCCTGCAAATTTTTGAGCCCTTTTTTTCCCCATGTGTCCCCGAGGACAGTATAATTTAACTTGGGTTTTATTTTTTGTATCCAGTTTGGGAGTAAACATGAATTTTAACCCCTTTACATTTATTGTTATAACTGATATTTTTGTTCTTGTTCTATCACTTGTTTTATTACAATTTTTTTTTTTAGTGAGTCAGGATCTTGCTCTGTAACTCAGGATGGAGTACAGTGGCATGATAACAGCTCACTGCAGTCTCGTCTTTCTAGCCTCAAGCGATCCCTACAACTCAGCCTCCCGAGTAGCTGGATCTACAGGTGCATGCCACCATGTCTGGCTAATTTTTTTTTTTAATAGAGATGAGGTCGTGCTATGTTGCCCAGGCTGGCTTCGAACTCCTGGGCTCAAGAGACCCTCCTTCCCTGGCCTCCCAAAGTGCTAGGATTACAGATGTGAGCCACCATGCCTGGCCTGTTTTATTCGATTTTTAAAAATAATTTATTCTATTTACTTTGATTTTTTTCTTATGACTGCAAAGGTGCACATACTATTTTAAAATCATCTTCTGGACCCAGATACCTACTTGCTGCTCCACCGTCTACATGTGGGATAACCACCCCTTTGCTTATTTATGCAACAAACATTTCATGCCCACCTACTATATGCCAGGCACTCCTGCCCAATGGGACTGAGGGTCTGGTGGGAGACAGATATCCCAAGCAAGGAATTCTGTCAATAGTCAAGGAAGTACAATGGTGACAACCACACAGCCGCCTTCAAACTCTACCCAGGCACAGCAGCTGAAAGAAAACACAGCTTGGTGTGCTTGCAAGAACATCGCTCTAAAGAAACCAGAAGGATCCAGGTTTCAGCTGTTTACTTCTTACCAGCTCTGCTGCCTTCTGGAGAAGCCTCACTGGGCAAGGCCTCAGGGTGGCCTCCGAGTCTGTCCTCCACCTGCTGGGGCGTAGGCTTGACCCATGCCTGGCACGCTCCTAGCTACCAGCTGGAGCAGTCTTCCTGCGTCTGTATCTCATGCCCAGAGTCCTGTCAGGGCCAAGAAGAAATCCTTGCAATTCACATCCTTTCCCGGAAGCTGGAGGTTTCTGCATCCCTGACGGCCCAGAAGCAAGCACAGCAGCCAGCTCTTGAAATCACGCGTTCGCCAGCATCCTTGCTCCAAGCGCCCTCCGCCCTCGGGAAGAGAGAGGTCGCGGGGATCGCTGTGCTCCTGACTCTGTCCTTAGTGGACTCTGGCCCTGGGTGCGCCCCTTGGCGGACTCTGCTTCTTGTGCCCATCCCGAGGTGGCATGACGGAGACAGAGTCTGCACCAGTAACGAACTGGTGTCGGAAACACTGGAGAGTGCTCAGAAGCGATCTGGAAACGCCAGCTCCAGAAATAGGTCTAAAACCAGTCCCCGGCCAGGCCCCTCTGGAGACACGTGGACAGGGATCAGGCCGGAGCAGAAGGCAGGAAGGGAGACGGAGCCTCACCGGCACCCCCGGGCCTGGCAGCCTCCGTGACACGAGGCTGAGGCCTCCGGGGCTCTGTCCCACGCCCACGTCGTGGTTCTCCCACCCTGATTCCGGCCAGCGCTCTGGGGGCACGGCTGGGCCGGGCACACCGTGGTTTCCTGTTCGGCTTTCCGCGTGGGCAGTCGTTGCAACGACACCTTTCCAGTCACACCCCCCGGCAAACGCCAAGCTACAATTTTCCAAGAGGGCTGCCCACAAAGAAGAGTTGATGCCCGGGGGAAGCCAATCAAAGCCTCAGGGTCAGCAACCGTGTGGTCGGCTCCCTGCAGGGCCGCAGCCCAGAGACAGGGCGTCCAGGGGCGTGAAGCAGACGGTGGAGCAGGGGTCAAGACTCAGCTCAGCCCAGACAGCGCCAGGCCCGCCCCGGCTGGCTCCCGGCCGCCCCCCCCCGTCCGCCAAGGCTTCCCAAGGACACGAGTGGTGCCACTCTGCCCATCACTGTCTCCGCCTTCTGTCACCAAACTAGGGGGCTCACTCTGTCTGTCTCGCAGACACACGTAAAGCACATCAGTGTGGAGATAGAAATAGGGAGGAGGAGAGAAAAAAACGCCCTCACCTGCTTCCCCCTCTACCTGCCCAAACGCAGCTCCGACCGGGGGGCACCGTGAGTCGTGAGAGCTAACTGCGGGCTCAGGTTTGCCCTTTTCCTTTTTCTTAAAAAAAACAAAAAAAATCTGGTGTTTATAATTCCAATTGGTGTAAAATTTCCTGATGGTTAACACATCACATTACCGACACTTTTGAATGAATGACTCATTCACGAATAATTGACTAGCTTTGTAATTTGGGAAGTAAAATCACATTTACGAGTCCCCCGGGCGGAGGGTCTATATTGTTGTGTGTAAAAAGTAGATAAATCATAAAAGCGAAATCTGCAAACGTTCCCATTAGCCTTTGTCCTGGCACGAAGGCGGGGCCTCTGAGGAGCGCACAGCTGCCTGGGATCACCAGAGCGCTTTAAACTGGGGCCGTGTTTTATCTTGGTGATAAAATTACATGCGGGTCGCCGTCATCCCGCCTGTGTCCAGTGGGTCGGCCGGGCTCTGCGTCCCCGGCTTCTCGTTCCAGCTCAAACTACCCAGGCCACACTGACTTTGGGTGCTTTGCGGCCAAATGAGGGACCCTATCAAGGAGAAATGCTCCCCACTTATGACAGATTTGATTACAAGCAGCATCCACAAATAACAAATAGGTGCACGCCGAGTTAGGCCTCAACAAACCCGCAGCATGACTGTAACAAGACCTGACAAGGGTTTTTCGTGTTTTTTTTTTTCCTTTAAGTAGTTGGGAGTCAACGTGATGACTTTGTTTTAACTACATGCATGCAGGCGTTTTTCAGCATATCTGTTTTTGAGGGCAGAAGGTACACATGTCACTGAAAAGGCAGGCTCGAGTCTGTGCTATTTTGGGCTGGACTCTAATTGCATTTTTATGTGCTGTGGATTTGAAATCTAGAAGTCCTGGGATGTTAAGCCTTGGGTTCTTTTCCCACTTTTCCAGAGTACTGTAAATTAGTTTAGTATGCTTGAAAGAACCCCTAATTGCAACTGCTCTTGTTGACATATCAACTTGAGGCCGCACAGAGCTGGCTTTGGGACTGCTACCCTCGGTCTTGCCGTTCCAGTGCATTTCAAGGGCCTGACAGGTCCGGTGCTAAGATGTTCTGAATTAGATTTGAATTACAACCGCTAAATGCCCTTGTCAAAGATTGTTAGTCCTGACACTGGCCATACACCTTGGACTGACTGTTCCGATGCAGAGCCCACGGCTTAAACAAAGACATGCCTCCAAGTTCCATTCCGAATTGTCAAGACGTAATTGAGTTAAAAAGAGCGCTCCAGCGTAAGAATCGCAATCTTTGCTGCTTCTTTCTGCTTTGAAATAAATCCAGGGGACAATTTAGCGGTATCGTAGGCACAGAATGAAAAGAGTGCTTTCCACCCAAAACGGGGGGTTCTTAAAAACTGTAACTCCAGGCCCGGCTCGGAATTTCGGGATCAGGATGGCCGAGACCTTTCCAAATGCCTTTCAGCTTGGGACGGAGGCCTTCTCGAGGGAAAGAAGTGAAAAACAGAGAGCTGGGCAACGGGCCCAGCACTGTGCCGGGTCCCACGGGCTGTCACTTGGCAGACACTGGTCGTGGAAAAGAATGAATGACTGGAAAGGAAAATCGGCAAAAGTCATCGGCGGAAACATGGGGTGCTGGAACCAGGGCGCCAGGCTTGGAACCCCCTTGCCACTAGATGTGCAACCTGACCGGCTGCATAGCTTTTCTGAGCCCCGTGTTCGCCTCTGCAAGGACAGGGACAGCCCTGCCCACTTCCCAGAGAATTGATTCAGATCACGGCTACCGAAGCCGTAAGTGGCACGTCACAGCCAGTTGATTCTTTTTCTTTTCTTTTTCAGGAGATTGCCCGCCGCAGGCCTCCTGCAGCTGTGGGGGGTGTTTCCATGCTCAACCCAGAAGAGCCAGGCCCGGGAGGGCAGCCGGGGCTGCCCAACTCTGAAGCCATGAAAGACAGGGAGGGCACACAGGTGGGAGCCACTGGCATCACGCAGGAGTGGTGGGGATCGTGGCGGCAGAGAAGCGTCTGCTCCGTCTGAAAAACCCCCCAATTCAAGTTTCAAACGCAGCGCCCAAAGCAAACAGCTACTGCAGGGCTCGGCCGGGGGCTAGCCGTGCACACACAGAGGATTTATACCCCGACACCTCTGGGGGCAGGTGAACTGGAAATGGGGTTGCCAGGTAACATGCAGGACTCCCCCGGTGACATTCGAATTCCAGATAAACAAGTAATTTTTAGTATAGGAAGGCCCCAAATAGCTCACGGGCATGTTTTTTAATTTATGCATTGTTTATCTGAAAGTAAAATCGGCTAGGGGTCTCTCTTTCCTGCGAAACCTGGCGATTCTCGTTTGCAGAAACCTGGACCTGGGAGTCCAGAAAGACACAGACGAGAGGCCCAGCTCTGCCGGGGTGATGCCCTGAGCCTCTCTGGGCTTCCGCTTCCTCGGCAGGGAAATGAAGCATCGGCTTCTAGTTGCAGGGGTGGGAAGGAGAAGAGGACTGCAGTGGCGCTCGGGTGCTCACGTGGAGGGTTACCCAGGGGCCAGCAAGTGCCACCAAGGTGCCAAGCTGGGGGGAAAAGTCCCCCTCCCCGGCTAGGAAAACCCTGCGGTTCTCACCACGCCTGTGTTCCTAGCAGGGATGGAAACACCGCGTTCTCGGATGGCACCGTCGGATTCTTGGATGCGGGACAAGAAGGTGCACAAATCTGGGTAGCTTAACATGAAAAGGACGCCCCGGAGAAGACGTTCCGGTGGTCTGTTGGGGGACCCCCGTCCAGGGGCGAAGGCGTGCAATGAGTGAGAAGCTCCCTATCCACATCTAGAAAGGCCGTTGCTGGCTTCCCTGGGAGAAAGCCCGAGGCTCCCGGGCGCCTTTGCCTGGAGAAAGCGCAGGTAGCAGGCGGGAACAAGACATGGCTGAGATTGCAGGTTTTCACGCGGCCCTGACCTCCGACCTGGGGGACTGGGAACAGCTGCACAAAAATCGCTTCCGTGCTCTGAAACAAACACACGGGAGGAAAAATAATCATTTCTGTGGGTCATGCACAAAGCCAAGAGCAAAATGTCCTCCTTAAAAAAAAAAAAGCTGACATGATGAAGTGTGTGTCTGCCACGACCCACTGGCACGGACCGTCGGATAAACAGGGCTTTAGGCAGGTCAGCGATTTCTCGGTTGGAAGGGACACTTGTCTCCATGCCTGCCCGCGCCGCCTGGAAGCCGCAGGCTGGGGGGCGTCCGCTCGGGCAGCCCCTGGAGGGGCCACCCCTCGATTCCACCAGGAAGCCAGGGCCTCCGCGCCCCTCCTCCCGCCAGGCCCAACTCGGATGCGAGTCACAGCCCGGGGTTCAGGCGGCTGTCGCTTAAGAAGGCCTGTTTTGACACGGTAATTACAGGGCTTGAACGATGCTTTACATTAGAGTATAAAACACTCATTAAATTAAAATTCTTCCATGAAATCATGAAAATAAACAGCCTGTCCAAACTGGCATCAACAACTCCACGGGGCGCCCTGCGTTTCCTCAGCCCGGCCGCGCCGAGCGCGAAGTGTGAACGCTCACATGCCTTTGAAGGCCGCATTCTGCTTCTTTTTAAGATTATTGCTTTAATTGTTTTTACAACTTGTAAGATTTTAAAGCTCTGAAGCTTCAGAGTTAGGGGTGGGAGGACTCGAAATGGGTACCCTGGGACCCAACCCTGGGGGGGTGGGGGTGAGGGGACGGGTTCCCCCTCCCAGTCCCGGAGGCTTCTGGGACAATTAAAACGCAGGGGGCCAGAGGGGATGGGTGATTTCTCCATGGGCCCTTGAGGACAGAAGACAAACCTCACTGTCAAGGTTTGAGGCAGGAGAGGAGGCGGCCCCGGGTCATAGAAAGAGCCGGGCTTGGCAGCCGGCCCCCTGAACTCACTCTCCCCATGTGAAATAAGAAGGTAGATCCCGCCGTGTGCAGCCGCTGCGTTCCATAAAGTCGCCACAAACACCGGATCTGTGAATACGGGACCGTTTGCTCCTAGGAGAAACACAGGGTTACGTTCCTGAAAGCCCTGGCCACGTTTTGTCAACCGCTCAGCACAGAGCCTCGTTTCGTGGTGTTTCTGTTGTAGACACCTTGTCTAAAACGGAATACCACATGTTTTCACTCATAAGAGTCTCCTGATCACGGGATACATGAGCACAGAGGTGGGAACAGCAGAGGTGGATGCTGGGGAGGGAAGGAGGGAAGGGGGTTGCCGGGTCCACTATTGGGGAGAGAGGGCCCAAGCCTCCCCCACACGCCGCTCACTTATGTAGCAAGCCCTCACCCGCACCCCACAACTCTAAAATAAAAAATAAACTTTTAAAAAGACAGTAGCTGAGAATATATTGTTGACCTATTAACATCAAGCTCAGGGTCAATGGCACCATCAACTCATGCCTGAATGAGGCTTCTCTAACACATGGCACGTCGCAGCCTAGTTGAGTTTAGAAACACTAGACAGCACTCAGCATGACACTCGGGGGCCCCTTTAAGCACCAAAATTGGCCGGGCGCGGTGGCTCACGCCTGCAATCCCAGCACATTGGGAGGCTGAGGTGGGAGGATCGCTTGAGTCCGGGACTTTGAGACCAGCTTGGGCAGCACAGTGAGACCTCGTCTCTACAAAAAAATCATAAATTAATCGACACCCAGAATGCCAAGAAAAAGTGTCAAGATGAAAAAAAGAAAGAAAAAAGCACTTGCTAGATTGCGCCAAGGACCCTCGTTTGCAGTCTCAGAGCTGGACCCAGGAGGCAGCGCGTCCGTCTGCTGGACCTCAGTCACGTGACCCTCCCTGGGCGCATGAGGACTGGAGGTTGGTGTAGGTGCCGCACCTTCCGCCCAGGTGGGGTTTGGTTGGATCCCTGAGAAGTACATAACTGTGGAACCGGGAGTTGGGAAACCCAAGGTCAAGTTCTGGTTCCGCTAATGTGTGGCCCCATGAGCTCTGCGGAGTCAGTGAAGCACCCTGAGCCTCACGTTTCTCTCAGAAACGGGTCTGATTGTGACGCCGGCCTTCTCTCGGGAAGGTTTTGAAGTCCCAAACCGAGGCGCGTGGAGTTGATCTGGAAATTACAATGAACTCTACAAATATTAGTTGCTCTAATTGCTACCCAAAGGTTAGGCCTTTTTCAGATCAGAACCAGAGGACTGGTAAGCCTGATAAAACCGTGTAATCGGCAGGGCGCAGTGGTTCATGCCTGTAATCCCAGAAACTTGGGAGGCCAAGGTGGGAGGATTGCTTAAGTTCAGGAATTTGAGATCCGCTTAGGTAACAAAACATAAAAACTTAACCAGGTGTGGTGGCAAGCACTTGTAATCGCAGCCTACTGGGAGGCCAAGAAGGGAGGATCACTTGAGCCAAGGAGTTAGAGACCAGCCTGGGCAACAAAGTAAGATCTCATATCTACCAAAAAAAAAAAAATCAAGAAATTAGCTGGGTATGGTGGCATGGGCCTGCAGTCCCAGCTACTCAGGAGGCTGAGGCGGAAGGATCGCCTGAGCCTAGGAGGCTGAGACTGCAGTGAGCCATGAGTGTGACACTACACTCCAGCCTGGGCAAGAGAGTAAGACTCTGACTCAAAAAGATAAAAAGATAAATAAAAATATAAAACAATCAACTCTCAAAGGATCCAGAGGCATAAGCCACCAGACCTGGAAAGAACTGCAAAGACTCTCCTGCTTCTCCTTGTACAGGAGAGGAGACTGCAGCCATGATTAAAATCCTGCCACTAGAAGCAGAAATACAATTAGATGCTCAGATGTGCTAAATTAACCTCACTTATACAGTAATTGTCTTGGGATTCCCTGTCTTTTTCATCCTGGAGCTTGTTGTCAAGCGTAGCTATCAGCGAAATGCAATTGTGATTTTAAAAGCACTCATGGTATTCAGGACCGTGAAGCATAAAATGAAACAGATATGTGCATATCTTGCTGGCCTGGACATGTGTCGGGACAATATTTCTGAACAGAGTTATATCAATGTCACCATATCAGAAAACTTGGACCCATTAACTCCATATTGAAGAAAACACGTAAAATATGTGTGAAAAGTCATGTACACAGATATTAGCTAAAAAATCTTATATGATCATAAGAAATTGAAAATCCTTTGAATAGTCAACAATAAGGGATGGGCAAAGTGATGGAATATTATGCAACCATTAAAACTAATTGCGATATGAAGTTTTCAATAAAATGAGAATATATTTCTGATGAGATGTTATGGAGAAACCGCATTTAATCACTTTCCTCAGTTTTAATGTGAAGGTACTAGAAGCCAGGCTACATTTGAGATTTTTTTTTTTTTTTTTTTTTTTTTT
>NW_007247784.1:150175-154195 GCF_000164805.1 Carlito syrichta | reverse complement strand
TCCTTCCGCCTCAGCCTTCCAAGCAGCTGGAACCACAGGCGTGCGCTACCATGCCCGGCTGGTTTTTGATTTATTGTAGAGATGAGGTCTCGCCAAGTTGCCCGGGCGGGTCTCGAACCCGCGGGCTCAGGCCATCCACTCACCTCAGCCTCCTGAAGCGCGGGATGACAGGCTGAGCCACCGAGCCCGGTGTGAGTTTTTAAAAGGACCGCATTCATTCACTGCCTTACACAGTCTTTCAACAATGATATACTGACGGCTGGTGTGTACATGTCAGGCATTCTGCTAGACCCGGAACACAGAACCATCCACACACACACACACACACACACACACACACACACACATCTATTCACTGAATACGCATGTGCTGAATGCCCACTACTACCACGAGCTAGCACCATGCCAGGCACTAGAAAGCAAAACTGTATTGACGTATGTAAATAATTCCGACGTGAAAAAAAGACTGGAGGGAAAAACACGAAGATGTTCAGAGATTCCCTCTGGGTGTGGGATTCCGGATGACTTAAGTTTTTTTCTTTACATCGTCCAATCTTTTTTGCAATGGACATTTATTGCTCTTGAAATTAGAAAAAATATGTTGCAGGGCTCGGTGGCTCAGCCTGTAATCCCAGCGCTTTGGGAGGCTGAGGTGAGTGGATCGCCTGAGCCCGCGGGTTCGAGACCCACCTGGGCAGCAAGGCCTCATCTCTACAATAAATCAAAAATTAGCCGAGCGTGGTAGCACATGCCTGTTGTTCCGGCTACTTGGAGGGCTGAGGCGGAAGGATCGCCGGAGCCCAGCAGGTCGAGGCTGCGGTGGCCGGGAGCGGCCTCTGCACTCCAGTCTGGGCGACAGAGGGAGACTCCCACTCAAAAAAAAAAATGTTGACCAGAAGGAAAACATTAAAACCAGAGCAGGGCATAGCTGTGAGCGTGAGTCTGAGGAGACCCACCCCTCCGGGGAACAGTGGGCACAGACGCTTCGGAACAAGGGCCTGCATGTCCTGCCCTGTGTCCTGGCCCCGACGCCGTAAGTGAGCTCACCTTTCCCATCACCCTGTGGCCAGTTTTCTCGCTGGAACAGAAAAACCGTGGAGCCTCTGGTTAAAGAAATCTGGACCTGAGTCCTACCTCTGCCACTGAATAGTCCTGAGACCTGGAAAAAGTGAGTGCTCTGGGCCCCTAATTACTGGTCTGTAAAACGGGGAGAACGATACCTCCTCATCAAAGGCTCAGGGCTGCTGTCTTTTTGTGCTGCTTTAAAAGATCGCATCTGACCGGGTAACGTAGACACAGCGGAAATGTACTGCTCACAGGTCTGGAGCCTACGGGGTCTGAAATCCAGGCATGAGCAGATTCGGCGTCTGGCAGGGGCACTCTGCCCGGCTCGTGGCGCCTTCCGGGTGTGGCCTCACAGGGCGGAAGGACTGGACAGACGCCTCCCAGCCTCCTTCATGAGGCACTACTGCCACTGACCAGGGCTCTGCCCCGGTGACCTCATCGCCCAAAGGCCCCACCTCCTAAGGCCATCACGGTGGGGTTAGGCTTCAAATATGGATCCGGGGGAGGCACAGACATCCAGACCCAAGCGACATGTGCGCAAGACACCCTGTGCATGTCTAATCGGTGTCTCGTCCACGTTATTTCCCTCTTCTAAGCACCCCGCCCTGCCCATTCCCTCTGGGATAGGCAAGGATTTATGATACCGTCTCATAAAGTGTCTTCAAGGATGATTTGCTAACTAGAAACATTCCAGGACCCAGAGGTGGGGGCCCAGGCCTGCATGTCGCCCCATGGTGTCCTCGACGATCGGGTTCTTTCTCTTTGTCTGCTTTTCCAGCTTACAGGTGACCTCCGTCCTCCTGGTCTCAAAATCACCCTTGTTAAACCGGAGAGCAATCGCTGTCCCAGGAGCTTGACGACACAGGATGGGTCGAGGGCGACGCCAGCTGCGAGGGAGTCTGGGAGAGTCCTTTGAGTCATTTTCCACTGGGAACATTGCCACCCCGAACAGAATCCGAGGTTCGGTTTGTAAGGAAGAAGAGGGTGGCATTGCACCCTTGACTGTGTCTGTCTACTGGCAGTGGACACCGGTTACTCAAAATGTTCTAAAGCATTAACTGTAGCTGGGCGCGGTGGCTCACACCTGTCATCCCAGCACTTTGGGAGGTGGAGGCGAGAGGAATGCCTGAGCCCAGGGGTTCGAGACCTGCCCGGGCAACTTGGCGAGACCTCATCTCTACAATCAATCAAAAAATGAGCCGGGCGTGGTGGTACACACCTATGGTTCCAGCTCCTTGTAAGGTTGAGGCAGAAGGATCGTCTGAGCCCAGCAGGTCGAGGCTGCGGTAGCCGTGAGCGTGCCCCTGCACTCCAGCCTGGCCGTCAGAGTGAGACTCCGACTCAAAAAAAGAGAAATAACTCTAAAATATTATTTGTCTAGAAATGCTTATTGATGAGTTACTTACAAAAGCAAAAGTGGGAAGCAGAATAATGTCCAAAAATAAGAAAGGCTAATCAAGTTGCAGGGCATATTCACTCAATGAAATATTATGTACAGCAAGATCAGTCTTAAGAAGAGCCAACATGGGAAAACGCATATGCTATCACGCTAAGTGAAAAAGCAGAATGCAAAATCATCTCTGCTCAGGCCTAAAACAACGTGAAGTCTGTACACTATGGAAAAGTAAAAAGATAGTAGCTCGGAAGAAGGAGTGGTCTTAGGAACAATTTTTAATTTATTTCAAAATTTCCTGAAATCCTGTTAGATTATTTTTCCAATAAAAAAAGTCTACAGGCCGGGCTCGGTGGTTCAGCCTGTAATCCCAGCATTTTGGGAGGCTGAGGCGAATGGATTGCCTGAGCCCATGGGTTCGAGACCAGTCCGGGCAACTTGGCGAGATCTCGTCTCTACAATAAAATAAAAAGTAGCCAGGTGTAGTAGCGCTACTTGGAAGACTGAGGGGGAAGTATCCCCAGAGCCCAGCGGGTCGAGGCTGCGGTGGCAGGGAGCGTGCCGCTGCTCTCCAGTCTGGGCGACGGAGTAAGGCTCCAACTCAAAACAAAACAAAACAAAACAAAACAAAACAAAACAAACAAACAAAAAAACCTATACATAAAAATGAGATTCTTCCCCCCAAAAGTCTAGCAAAAATAGAATCAAATATTTGTTAGGTCCTGAGGGGGTGATTATCCTCTCAGATTGGAAGCCAAAGAGAAAATCTCAAAAGAGAAGACCCCCTGGTCTGAGGAAACAAGACAGAAACATGCAACCCGTGCAACCCTCAACCAATCCACTTTATTGAGAGAAAGAAACGGCTCTAACAGTAGACACACTGCCGGCAAGACAACTGACGACGCAGCCCGGGGCCAGCTGGCAGGGGGCTTGGCATGACCTCTCTGGAAAGCAGCTTGGCAGCTTCTCTCGGAGCTGGAAATGTCCTTCCAGGCCGTGGCTGGCCTCGCTGGCCTCGCAACACGGAACACGAGGCTGTGTGTCTCCGGGCGCCCGTGGCCCTGCCTGTGAAGCAGGGCTCTAGCCTCAGAGGCCAGAGCCCAGGAGGTCGAGCCCCGTTCTCGGGAGATGCCATGCGGCCTGTGGCAGGATCGCTATGAAGGTGGTGCTGTAAGCCAGACACGTGTTTTGACATAACAGCAGATGCTTAAAAAGCAGAATCACCAGAGGCGGGCACCCACCTCTCCAACAAATACTGATTGAGCGTCTTCTGTGTACTAGGTGCTGAGGACACGCGAATATTGCAGACAGGTACCAGGCTCCAGAAGAGCAAATGGGATCGAGCCCAGCCTAGTCTGTGCACTGCTGCAACTGTGTGTGTACACACGTGTGCCATGTGTGTGGTGTGTACAAGGTTACGTGGGAGCATCCAAGGTAGGATTGTGGGTGGTTTTTTCTGTGTTCAAAGTTTCCTTAAAGTTGTTATATGGCTTTATTTTTTGGGATTTTTTTTTTTTGGTTGTTTTTGAGTTGGAGTCTCACTCTGTCTCCCAGACTTAAGT
>NW_007247784.1:138846-149758 GCF_000164805.1 Carlito syrichta | reverse complement strand
AGTAGCTGGAACTACAGGCGCGCGCTGCCATGCCCGGCTGATTTTTGATTTATTGTGGAGATGAGGTCTAGCCAAGTTGCCCAGGTGGGTCTCGAACCCGCGGGCTCAGTGGGCCCTGAACTTTAATCACATCAGTACACGGGAGGGATCAGCCGTCCCTGGGCACTGCCAGGGGAGAGGGGTCACATAGCAACACAGATGTTACGTCCCTCCACTTAGTAATTTTCATGCCTTTCAATGCATTTTTATAGTTCTACTTAGTCTGGAACGATTCTGCGTATTCTATTCCAGGTGACTTTTGTTACCGCTGCAAAGAGTGTATTTTTATTGCATTTTTTTCCTCTTTTAATTTTTAAATTAAATTTTTGAATTAAAGTTGTGGGGTACAATTCAGGGCGAGGTATACAGATATTCACCATGCAGGTACCCTTATCAATGAGGTGTGCCCGCCCCCAGGCTGACATTGACCACTGTCCACCCCAACTCCCCACCCCCCACCCCCTTCCCTGCAGTTTCTTGCCACTTTCAAATCCTTTTCTTAGAGTAATATGGTAAGCGTTCAAGGTGTTGCGTTTTCTAAATGTGCATTGTTGACGCGTAGAATTGCAATTGCGGTTGGCATATATCACCTTTGTAGCTAACGGGGTGGGTTGCGAGGGCTGCCGCAGGCTGGGTGGCTGAAACAACCGCCTTGGAGACTAGAAGACCAAGGTCAGGGCGCTTCCAGTTTCTGGTGAGGGCTCCCTCCCTGGTGTGCAGACGGCTGCCCCCTCGCTGGGTCCCCGAGGGCTTCCCCTGTGGACACGTGGAGAGAGAGAGGCCTCTGGTGTCTTTTCCTCGGCTTCTTCGGACACCAGCCCTATCCGAGGAGGGCCAGCCTGGGTCCTGATTGAATTTCAATCACCTCACTGAGAGCCCCTCTCCAAATCCGGCCACGTGCAGGATTTGGGTTTCAGCATACGAACTGGGGGACCGGGGAGCACTGGCAGACGCCCTTGTTAATTCTGATAGATCTGAGCAGAGCTTCTTTCAGGGTTTCCCGGCAGGCAAGAACATCCTCTGTGAACACTGACGCCCCTGCTTCTTCCTTTCAATATTTACCCCTTTCTTTCTTTTTTGTCCTTTCTGCATTGACTGGTAAATGTTAGGTAGGGGCCATGATGGCAGACATCTGTGTCTTAGGATTGATTTTTAAAAGAAAAGACTTTAACATTTCTCCTGAGCAGGATCTCTGTATAGATAGTTTTATTTTTATTTATTTATTTTTATTTATTTATTTATTTATTTCTGAGTCGGAGTCTCACTCGGTCGCCCAGACTGGAGGGCAGCGGCCGCTCCCGGCCACTGCAGCCTCGACCTGCCGGGCTCCGGCCATCCTTCCACCCCAGCCTTCCGAGTAGCTGGAACGACAGGCACGCGCTTACCTTTTTTTGGCTAATTTTTTTGATTTATGGTATATATGAGGTCTCGCCAAGTGGCCCGGGCGGGTCTCGAACCCGCGGGCTCAGGCCGTCCACTCACCTCGGCCTCCCAAAGCGCTGGGATGACAGGCTGAGCCACCGAGTCCGGCTATTTTTATTTTATTTCGTTTATTTTACGTATTTATTTTTGTTTGTTTTGTTCTTATCCTTGTCACGAGAACCTATGTATATATAATTTTAAAGATGGGTGGTACAATTCAAGATCAGGCATACAAGCGGACATCGTAAAGGGAAAGTGGGGGCCTCCCTTGGGTCCCCCCATTGCCTGGTTTGAGATCAGGTACCCTTACTGATGCTATGCGCTCCCCGCCCGGGGCAGTTTCCCTCTACTGCCAATCTCTTTCTGATGGTATTATGGTCAGTGTTCAGGGTCCGCTTATCTGCTTATGAGTGAGAACATATGGAACTCTTGTTCTTTGTTTCCGTGAGAGATCCCTGAGTACGGCAGACCCTAAGTCCATCCAAGTTGCTGCGAAGTTCATAATTCTGTCTTTCTTTGTGAGTGCGTAATGCTCCATCATGTATACATGTACCACATTTTTCTATCCAGTCCAATTTTGATGGACAGCACGATCTGTTCCGTGTTTATGCTATTGTAAATAGTGCTGAACAGGAACTTTGGTGTGGGTTTCCGTGGACACACGTCATCAGCTTCATGACATTTCCTTCGTAGGTGCTCAGGGTGGGCCCTGAACGTTGCCCACAATGCCAAAGCCTATCAAACACCTTTTCTGCACGTGTCAAGCTCACCATCGGGTGTGTGTCCTTAAAGCTGTTAACACATGAATTCTCCTCCTGTTTTTTCTAATGTTGATTCCGCCTTGCATGCCTGAAATGCATTGCATTTAATCAGGGTCTGTTTTCTTTTTTAAACGTTTCCAGGTCCAGTCCACTAAGACTTCGTGGAGGCTATTTACGTGTCTCTTCCTAAATGATATTGACGTGTCGCTTCCCAAAATATGGCGACTTTGCACAATAAGCATGGATGATCTCACAGAGCTTCCCAGACGTGGCTGCCAGCCTCCCGTGCAGAAAGCTACCCCGAAGAGCCAGGGGTGGGAGAGACCCAGAGCCGCAAGGACCCAGCGTGCAGGTGCACGTGTGGAGAGACTGTCCCTGTGCGGCGAGAGCACAGGCGGTCGCTCTGAGCCTGAGACATACGTGGTCCCCCCCGGCACCCCCGAGCTCCAGGAGAGGCAACGTGCTTACACAGCACATGGTGGGGGTGCCTGAACCGGTCAGGTGGGCCTTTGGGGCCGCAGAACCGCACCTGACAACACGCGCTCGGGAAATCCACCACTGTCCTGCAGCCGGAAGTTTCACCAGGGTCCCCGCGGGAGGGCTGATGCCATCCTGGCGGCCGCGAGCATTCTTGGAGCGTATCTGTTCCATCAGAGTCCACAGTTGTGGCTGCCGGGGTTGTGTGAGGCCGTTCCAGGAGATATCCTGCCCGGTCACCGTCCTGTTTTGTCACAGACGCAGATCTGGGGTTTCAGTGCTCGGCCTCATGAAGTCACCCCCAATACGATCCTCTTGCGTTTGTGTGAAACAAATCTGGAACATGCACAGAAGTCGGGGACCCAAAAATCCTGGAATTATCTTCCAGAGGACGGGCCCCTTGGAGTACACTTGGAATTTGTTCCCCCGGATCACACGGCCAAACAGAGTTTTTTATCTGGAAGCTTTCTGAAGGGTGCGTCACAATTTGCAGAAGAAATGTCCCACGTTGTGGCAATCGGGTGGCCAGTTCTCCCCCCATGACGACACACCTGCCCACGCCGCGCTGAGCACTCAGCGGTTTTCGGCCCAAAACAGCATGGCCTCCGCCCTCTCTATCTGCCCGATTGCACTCGAGTAACTTTTTTTGTGTCCCTGGATGAAGAAAGTCCTCCCAGGGAAACGTCTTCCTGTCGTGGAAGAGGTGAGACAAAAAACGGCAGATGCATCAAAATTCTCGAGTTCAAACAGTTTTAAGCAGTTGGAAAAGGCGTCTCGATAGGTGCATGGCATCCAACGGAGAGTGCTTTGAAGCTGAAACAAGTCAGAACCAATGCACCATTTTTAATACGCAAATTCCCGTGTTTTGGGTCCCCCGCGTCCACACGTGGGTCCTGAGCTTGGAATGTGCTCGAAGCCCGGCGACCCCAAGAGGGCTCGTCAGACTGGCGTGGCGTCCCCAGGGTGGGCGCTTCAGACGGTCTGGGGTGGGGGAGGCCAGTTTCCATCCAGCCGTCTCTCGGGGACACCGTTGGGGCACTGTGGGTGCAGGGGTCCCTACCTCAGCCGCCCACATCGGTTGATCGTGGCACACCTGGAGACAGCCACCTCCCCCCAGCCCCGCCAAGCCGCTCCCACGCGGGGCCCCTGCTCCAGCCTCAGGCCTTATGACTCCTTTCTCCACGCTCCACAACCTCAACGGATCCACAGACGTGAGGACACGTGACCTAGAAGCAGAACCACGGAGCCCAGCACTGCCCGACCCTGTTCCAAAGACCGGGACTCCCAGGAAGCCATGAGTGCCCTCCGAGACAAAAAATGAAAGTCCTTGCCCAATGCTGGGCTCCATAAAGTGGTTTTAAGACCTGATTATTTTCTGCAGGACTTCTCAGAGCCTTTACCATGCCAAGACAAAGGTCTAGCTTCTAGCACTTTCCACACAGGACCGTCAAGCCCACAGGCGCAGTGAGCACCGGCTGTGTCTGCTTGCCGGGCCCCATGCCCTCTCCTTCCAGGAACGGGTCGAATCTGACCCTCCCCCATCACCCTCACCACAAATTTGAACCTGCTCTTGGGGCCTGGCCCCAGAGGGTCCTCCTTGGACGTTCTCTGCTGGCTCCGTTTGTGACAAGCCCTCTTTGGGTCAGGTTGCCGAGCTGAAGGGACGTGGCCTTGAAGCCAAGGGGAGCATCCTGGCCGGCGGTCAGAGCCTTTGGATCCAGCCATGCCTGAAGCCATCTCTCGCCCAGACTCGGGATTGGCTTCCGTCCCTGGGAGCAGAGCGAGCCCTGGCAAAGCCAGAGAAAATCCCATGGGACAATAGTCCACGGAGCACATTCCAGGAAAGGCTTGCGAGGGCAGGATGCTTCCGCGAGAAAGAGCCTGGGTCTGTCTCCCCCCAACGAAAGTCCCTGCCGGGCGGCCCCCGGGTCAGTGCATTCTGCTGCTCGGTGGCGCCTCAAGACACCGGCTCCCTGCCAGTTCCCACCTGGCGCACCCGTGTGTCCCCGGCCGGCTCCCGCTTGGCTGCCTCTGTCTCAGCCGTGCCGTGAAAGTGTCACGGCAGCCGCCCACGGAGCGGGTCTGTCCCTTCCCACACCTTGGCTCCCGCAGCTGGGCCGAACACCTTCCTCCTGGACTTCGGGCCAAGCTGCCGTCCCCGACCCATCACGGGCAGGGCAGTCAGGCCACAGCACCAGCTCGTGCCGCCAGGGCCTGCCTGGTGGCGGACCCCAGGCCGGGGAGCCGGGACTTGGCGTTGGCCACCAAGGGTCTGCGGCGCTCGCCGAGGCAACCTGATCTACGGAGGCTCTCACTGATTCAGCAGAGGTCTTCTTCCCATGTCTTTCTTTCTTTCTTGTTGTTGCTTTTGAGCCAGTGTCTCACTCTCTCGCCCAGGCTGGAGGGCAGTGGGTCGCACTTGGCGGCAACCTCGACCTCCTGGCCGCGGGCGGTCCTCCTGCTTCAGCCTCCCAAGCAGCTGGGAGTAACAGTGCTCACCACCACGTTTTTGTCTTTTTGTAGAGACAGGTCTCACGACGTTGCCCAGGCAGGCCTCAGGCTCCTGGGCTCACGCAGGCGATCCTCCTGCCTCGGCCTCCCGAGGGGCTGGGATGACAGACCTGAGCCGCCACGCCCGCCCCGTTCAGCAAACCTTTTTCGAGGTCAAGAGCGAGGAGCCACGGCAGCGAACAAGGCATTGGCTCCTTCCCTCCCAGGAGGGGGACAGGCAGACACCTCAGCCGTCCGCGTCAAGAGATGGGGTGGGTGCCGTGACCGGGATTCGCCCCGGATGACAGGGAAGGGGCTTCCTGGAGAAGCCGGCATCTAAGCGGAGACCCAAGAATAAAGAGAACGAAGAGAGTGGAAGAGACAGAGGGAACTGCGTGTGCAAAAGCTCAGAGGTCGGGGGAAGGAGACCACGGCGTGAACAGACACAGGCCACGTGAGAGGCCAGGGCTGGCGAGACAGGGAGGTCCCCTCATGGAAGGTTGCAAAGCCTGGCAGAGGGAGGGCACGGGGGCTTTCTCCAGAGAAGCAAGGGTTCCCAGGCTTTCACCCCAAGGAAGGATGTGTTGAAGAGGGAATTCCTTTCTCCGGGGAGGAGGAGAAATCCGAGACATTTTGTGCCATGGCCTGGCATTCACAGGTCCTGGAGGAGACGCAGGAACTCAGAAGCCACAGGGAAGGGCCAAGGGGTCCCAGACGGAGGGTCAAGTGGCCGCAGGAAGGCCAGGCATGGGCATCGTGGGTGGCACTGGGGCCGTGGCAGGGCATGCCGGTCGAGGCGAGACCGCTTGGCTGAGGAGAGGGACGGTTTTCAAGACCAGAAAGCCTTCACTGGATCCTTTTTCTTCTTTTCAGTCTGGATCGGTCTCTCTCTGTCGCCCAGGGTGTGCACCACCCTGCCCGGCTAATTGTTTTTTGATTTTGAGACGAGGTCTTGCTATGCTGCCCCGGCTGGTCTCAAACTCCCGGGCTCAAGCCATCCCCCACCTCGGCCTCCCAAAGTGCTGGGACTACCGGCTGGGATGACAGGCCGGTGAGGTTGTGGAGACACGGCAAACCCTGACACAGGGGTGATAGAAATGTAAATTCGGGCAGCAGCCGCTATGGAAAACGGTATCAAGTTTCCCCCCAAATTAGAAATAGAACTACCGTATAATCTAGCAATCCCGCTGCTGGGTATGTAACAACCGGAAACGAAATCCGTCTCTGGAAGAGAGGTCTGCAGTCCCACGCGTGGGGCAGCACTGCTCACGGTCGCCAAGCCTCGGCGTCAGCCTAAGCGTCCGTCCACAACGCGTGGGCCAAGGGGATGCGGTGACACACGCGACGGGACACCACTCAGCCATTAACAACGAGTGACACCCTGTGATTCTCGGCCGTGTGCATCAACCGGGGAGACATTCTGTGAAAGGAAATAAGCCAGGCCCCGAAAGACAGATACTGCACGATCTCTCCTATTTGTGGATTTTTTTTTTTTTGAGTCGGAGTCTCACTCCGTCGCCCAGACTGGAGGGCAGGGGCCGCTCCCGGCCCCCGCACCCTCGACCTGCCGGGCTCCGGCGATCCTTCCGCCTCCGCCTTCCGAGTCGCCGGAACTACAGGCGTGTGCCGCCACGCCCAGCTGGTTTTTGATGTATTGTAGAGACGAGGTCTCCCCAAGTTGCCCAGGCTGGTTTTGAACCCATGGACTCAGGCAATCCACTCGCCTCGGCCTCCCAAAGTGCTGGGGTGACAGGTTGAGCCACCAAGCCCGGCTATTTGGGGAATGTTTAAAAGCAATCTTACAGAAGGACTAAGGATAAAGAGGGCAGAGGGGAGGATTGGTGAGTTAACAGGCACACAATCACAGCTGGATGGGCAATTGGGTCTGGTTGCTCAGACGCCGGCTGTAGTTAACAATATCGTATATTTCAAAACAATTAGAACAGAAGATTCTGAATGTTTCCACCACAAGAGATGACAAGTGGCTGGGCGTGGTGGCTCAAGCCTGTCATCCTAGCACTTCGGGAGGCCGAGGCGAGAGGATCACCTAAGCCCAGGGGTTTGAGACCCGCCTGGGCAACTCGTCGAGACCTCGTCTCTACAAGAAATCAAAAAATTAGCTGACATGGTAGCGCGCGCCTGTAGTTCCGGCTACTTGGAAGGCTGAGGCGGAAGGATCGCGGGAGCCCAGCGGGTCGAGGCTGCGGTGGCCGTGAGCAGCGAGCCACTGTACTCCAGCCTGAGCGACACAGTGAGACTCCGACTCAAAAAAAAAAGAAAGAAAGAAAGAAGCCGGGCTCGGTGGTTCAGCCTGTAATCCTGCGCTTTGGGACCTGAGGTGAGTGGGTTGCCTGAGCCCACGGGTTCGGGACCCACCTGGGCAACTTGGCCAGACCTCATCTCTACAATAAATCAAAAAATCAGCCGGGCTACTCGGAAGGCTGAGGCGGAAGGATCGCCGGAGCCCAGCAGGTCGAGAGCGGCCACTGCACTCCAGTCTGGGCGACAGAGTGAGACTCCAACTCAAAAAAAAAAAAGAAAGAAAGAAAGAAATGACAAGTGTGTGAGACGATGGATGAGCTAGTTACTCTCATTTGATCATTACACAAGGTACAGAGGTACGGAAACATCACAGCGTACCCTGTCAATAGGTACAATTCTTACATGTCCATTAAAAACAAAAGAAACACAGTGTAGAGTTCTGTGGTTTCTAGTGTATTCACAGAGTGTACAGACACGGCCACAACATAACTCCAGCACATTTTCGCCACCCAAAGAAACCTCCTCGACCCATCAGCCCTCCCCAAAAGCAACCCGGTTCCACGCAGCCACTCGTGCTTGTCCAGTCTCTGCGAGTCTGCCTGTTCTGGGTGTTCGGCATGAAGAGAGTGGCACGGGATGAGGTATGCGGCGACTGGCTTATTTCCCTCTCCAGAGCGTTTCCAGAGATCCTCCATGCTATGGACTGTCTCGGCGTTTCGCTGCTTTGTAGTGTCCAGTAACCGGACGGGGAGGCCGCATTTGGCTCAGGCACGCGTGGATGGCCCTCGGGGCCGGTCCCACTCTTCTGGCAATTAGGAAGAACGCGGCGGTGGACATTCGTGG
The DNA here is from genome assembly GCF_000164805.1 of Carlito syrichta. Taxonomy (NCBI): domain Eukaryota; kingdom Metazoa; phylum Chordata; class Mammalia; order Primates; family Tarsiidae; genus Carlito; species Carlito syrichta. The sequence continues at coordinate 141,464 of NW_007247784.1, read as the reverse complement.
ACAAGGTTGGGTTCGGAGGTGCGTTTTCCCTCCTCTTGGTATAAACCTGGGGGCCAAACGGCTGCGTCACTGGGCAAATCTGTGCTTGACCACACGAGAAACCGCTGGCCTGTTTTCCAAAGCGGCTGCCTGACGTTACAATCCCACCACCGACTCACGGTGAGGATTTCCTCCCGGCAGGCGTGAAGCAGTGTCTCACCGTGGTTTTGACTTGCATTTCTCTGCTGTGCGATGACGTCAAGCACCTTTCCGCGTGCTTATGGGCTACTCATGTATCTTCCTTGGAGAATGTCTGTTCACACCTTCGGCCAGTTCTTCAATTTAGTGGTTTGTCTTCTTCTTCTTGAGTTGTGAGAGTCCTCTGGGTATTCCAAACGCAAGGCCTTTGTCCAGTCTGTGATTTGCAAATGCTGTCTCCCATTCTGTGGGTTTTGTTCTTATTATATTTGATAGTGTCCTTTGTTGCACTGTTTTGTGGTTGTTTTTTTTTTGAGTCGGAGTCTCACTCTGTCGCCCAGACTGGAGTGCAGTGGCATGTTCCTGGCCACCGCAGCCTCGACCTGCTGGGCTCCATTGATCCTTCCGCCTCAGCCTTCCGAGTCGCCAGAACTACAGGCACGCGCTACCAAGCCTGGCTAGTCTTTTATTTGTTGTAGAGACGAGAGCTTGCCAAGTTGCCTGGGTGGGTCTCGAACCCACGGGCTCAGGCAATCCACTCACCTCAGCTTCCCAAGGTGACAGGCCGAGCCATCGAACCCAGCCGCACTGTTTTTAATTTTTATGAAATTCTCTCTTTTTCTGAGGTCACTTGTACTCTGGGAAGCCTGTCTAGGAAGGTTTCGCCTAACCCAAGCGCACAGTAAGGGATGACTATAGTTTCTGTGAGTCTCCCAGCATGGGTGCTGGCATTTAGCTCTTGGGTTCATTTTGTGTTAACTTGTTGGATATAATGTGAGGTAGGGGTCACTGTCATGCTTCTGCATGTGGACACTTAGTTATCCCACAAGTACGTATTAAGGAAATTATTCTTTCCCCATTAAATTGTCTTGTCACTCTTGGTGGAACATCAGTTGACTGTATATTGGAGGGTTTATTCCTGGACTCTCAATTATATGCTGTGGATCTATATGTCTCTTCTTACGTGGTGTTCCCCTACCTTGATTATTGAAACTTTGTAGCACATTTTGAAATCAGGAAGTGTGGGTCTTCCACACTAGTTCTTCCTTTTCAAGATCGTTTTGGCTTTTCTGGGTCCCTTGAATTGACATATAAATTTTAGAAACAGTTTATCGATACCTGAAAAATATCAACTGGAATTTTGATAGAGATTGCATGAAATATATAGACCAATTTGTGTAGAACTGCCATCTTTTGTATGGATGTATGTTTTTACTCTTGGGTAGACACCTAGGAGCAGAATTGCTGAGTCATATTAAGATTTCCAATGAAACTGGCTGGCCACATGCAGAGGATTAAAACGAGACCCCTACCTATCACCCCATGCAAAAATCAACTCTAAACGAACCTAAACGTAAAACCTCAAACTATAAGAACCTTAGAAAATGCAGGAGACACCCTTATGCGAATTGGAACTGGCAACCCATTCCTGATCAAAACCCCAAGTGCCCATGCTATAAGAGAGAAGGCAGACAAGTGGGACCTCATCGAACTGAAAAAGAAAGAAAATTAACATATAAATTTTAAAAACAGTTTATCAATATCTGAAAAATGCCAACTGGAATTTGGATGGAGATTGCATGGAATCTGTAGACCAATTTGTGCAGAACTGCCATCTTTTGTATGGATGTATGTTTTCACTCTTCTTGGATATAACCTAGGAGCAGAATTGCCGAGTCATACTAAGACAGCCAATGAAACCGGCAAAGCAAAAGAAACCATCCAGAGAGCCAGAAGACAGCCCACAGACTGGAAAAAACCCTTGCCAACTTCATGTCTGACAAAGGCCTGCATTTAGAATCTACAAGGAACTCAAATGAAGTGAAAAGAAAAAAAAAAACAGCCCTATTAAGAAGTGGGCAAAAGATACGAATAGACACGTCTCAAAAGAAATCATATGAGCAGCCCACACATACATGAAAAAATGCTCAGGCTCACTGACCATCAAAGAAATTCAAATTAGAGCCACTCTGAGATGCCACCTAACTCCAGTCAGGATGGCTGTCATCAGTAACTCAGAAAACATCAGATGCTGGAGAGCATGCGGGGAAAAGGGAACACATCTTCGCGGTCGGTGGGAGTGTGAACTAGTGCAGCCTCTGTGGAAAGAGTGTGGCGATTCCTAAAAGATCTAAAAATTCCCCCCCATGACCCTCAAAGCCCCTTTCTTGGAATATACCCAGAGGAACTCAAATCATTCCATAAGAAAGATACCTGCACATGCATGTTTATTGCAGCACTATTCACAATAGCAAAAACACGTAACCAACTCTGCTGCCTGTCGAAAGTGGACTGGATTTTAAAAGTGTGGCACAAGCCGGGCTCGGTGGCTCAGCCTGTCATCCCGTGCCTTTGGGAGGCTGAGGTGAGTGGATGGCCTGAGCCCGCGGGTTCGAGACACGCCTGGGCAGCGAGACCTCATCTCTACAATAAATCAAAAA
>NW_007247784.1:128777-138776 GCF_000164805.1 Carlito syrichta | reverse complement strand
GAGGCTGCGGTTGCCCGGGAGCGGCCGCTGCACTCCAGTCTGGGCGACAGAGTGAGACTCCAACTCAAAAAAAAAAAAGTGTGGCACATATGCACGATGGAATATTACGCAGCCATAAAAAAGGACAAAATCATGGACTTGGCAGCCATCTGGATGGAGTTAGAGTCTGTCATACTCCGTGATCTTTCACAGAAACAAAGAACGGAGCACCACATGTTCTCACTCCTAAGAGGACCCTGAGCACTTACCGTAACACTACAAGAGAGGGATTGGCAGTAGCGGGACACTTGGGTAGGGGCACGCAACGTCAATCAGGGCACCTGATGGCAAACCCGGCAAAGTGGGGACCAAAGTGAGGCCCAAACTTGACCTGTGCGATGACCGTTTGTACACCTAACCCTGGATTGCATCCCACAACTTTAAAATAAAAAAAAAAACAATTAAAAAAAACTTCCCATGAGCGGATATGCCTTACTATTTTAGGCCTTCTTTAATGTTTTTCAACAGTGTTTTGTCATTTTCAGAGTATGAATTTCACAGTTCTTTTGAACTCATTCCTAAATATTTTTCCATTCTTTTGGATGCTGTGGCAAGCAGAATTGCTTTCTTGGTTTCGCCGCTGATGCATAGACACACACGTTGGCTTTTACAGACTGACCTTTTGCTGCACCCAGGCTGAACTTGTTGGCTCTCATAAGTCTTCAGAGGATTCGTTGGGGTTTTTATACACAAAATCACGGCATGTTCTAGTTTCACTAGCATGACATCGACTGTGGGTTTCATAGATGCTCTTTATCGGGTTAAGGACATTCCCTTCCATTTCCCATGTATTCAAAGTTTTTATTGCAAAAAGGTGTCAGCTTTTGTCAAATGCATTTTCTGCACTGACTGGGAGAGACGTGTAGCTTTTGTCCCCTAATCTATTGATATGGTCTGTTACATGATTTGATTTGGATATCGAATCAACCTTGCATTCCTGGGATAAATTTCACTTGGTCACGGTGCTTAATCTTCTTTATATATTGTGTTAGCTGGTACTTGATTGAGGATTTTGCATTCGCGTTCTTAAGAGATTTTGGTCTGTAATTTTCTTGTAATATCTTTGTTTGGTTTTGGCATCAGGGTCATACTAGCCTCATAGTATTACTGCCTCCTTGTTTGGGGTTTTTTTTAAAGATTTTGACAAGAACTGAGACTCGCTCTTCCTTAAAGGCTTGATGGACTTTGCCGTCTGAGCCTGAGTACTCTGGTGTTGTTGGGTGGAGCGCTCCACAGATGCCTGTTAGATCTGGTGGGTTTATAATGTTGTGGAAGCCTTTTAGTTTCTTGTGGACCTCCTGCCTTGTGGAATCTCTGCCTGCTGGGGAAACTGGGGTCGGGGTGACCGTGGCCTCCATAGCCTTGGCCTGGTAGAGAGCTTCGGCCTATACTTGGAGGAAGAAAGCCCCGGTGCTCTTGGTTGCTCTTGCCTGGAGGGTCTGCAGCACAGAGGGTGACCCGCCGTGGCCTGTGCTCGCTGAAGAGCCCCTGTCCCCCCGCCGGGCCTGGGGCTAGGCAGCCTGGTGTGGACCAGACCCACAGATCTAACGCATCTTCTCGAATAAATGTTTTCTCATTTGCCACACGCCCCCGAGGACGTTCCAGAGTTTTTAATAGTTGCACTTTCACATCTTCACCAGCTGTGGACTCCCTGAAGGCTCTGGCAGCTCCTCACACGGCCGCCCCAAGGCCGTCTCTCCCTTCGGCCTGCAGTGTTGCACCAGTCCGGGATTGGGCTCCCTGCCTGCTCCTATGTTCCTCCCCACACCCACCCTCCAGCAGCCAAGGGAACACTCAAAACATGCAAAGCAGATCACGCCTTCTCCCACCCGTCCCTTTCTCCGGCCTCCCTCCCTTCAGAAGACACACAGATGGCCGACCCACTGGGTCCGGGCGCTCTTGGCTGCTCTTGTCCGGAGGGTCTGCGGCACAGAGGGTGACCCGCCGTGGCCTGTACTCGCTGAGGAGGCCCTGCCCCGCCTTGAATGCCAGGCCTGGGGCGTTCTGAGGAGAAAGGACTCTGCTTCTGGACGCCTTTGGAGCCGAGAGGGCAGCGTTGACCCTGCTGGAGTGTCTGGCCCTCCCCATGCCCTCAGGACGCATCGTTCTTCCCTCAGAAGAGCCTTCTTCCTGCTCTTGGAATGTGCCAGACTCCTTTCTTCCTCTGTGGGGAACAGCCTTCCCTCCGTCTGTCCTGTGGACGCTCCTTCTTCTGGTTCAGACCCCCACTCAGGGGTCACTATCTCCCAGTAGACCTCCTGCTCCGTGGAGGCTCTGCCTTCCGCCCGGGCCGCCCTCTGGGGCTCTCCCACATGGGATCCTGCTTTATCTTCTGGCAGGTTCTTCTTGCACCCTGGCCTTCGATGGCCTGTGGCCCTGTGGACCGGCCCCTCCCCGCCACCCCTCTGCCAGCTTTCCCCAGGGGTCTGCCGGGAGTCTCACCCTCCACCAATCTCCAGGGCTAGGAACCACGCAGGGCTCACTGGAGGGGCTCGGCAACCAGGTGCATTCAGCCCAGACCATGTATTCCTTTTGGCCACTGGAACAGCATCATGATGCTTAATTTCACGTGCGTGTCAGCGTGGTTAGCCTACAGGGCCCCGTGGGTCGGTCGAACACCCGTCTTGCTGTGGCTGTAAAGGTGTTTTTTCGATGAGATGAACCCTGAAATCAGTGGACTGTGAATGCAGCAAATGACCCTCCGTGATATGGGTGGGCCTCGTTCAGTCGGTCGAGGGCCTTCAACGCCAGGACTGGGGGTTCTGATGAGATAGGACTCTGCTGCTGGGCGCCTTTGGAGCCGAGACGGTGGCACCGACCCTGCTGGAATGTCTAGACCTACCAGCTCCCACAGTGGCCTGAGCCAAATCCTCAAAATCAAGTGCATCTTGGAAGGGACCAGGGAAGGAGGGCGTGAGGAGAGGCTGGTGAGTGGGCACAAGACAGGCGAGCAGACGGAATGCAAGCGAGCGTTCAAGAGCTCAGCAGAAGTGTCGCCATCAACAACCACCTGTCGTGCATTTCAAAAGCGCTCGCAGAGAACCGTGCAAATCTTCCCCGTGTGGGAAGAAAGAGGTCTCTGTTCAAGGTGACAGATATCCCAGTCACCCTGATTTCACTGTCACACATTATAGGGACGTATCAAAATACCACACGTGCCCCCAAATTATGTACCTGCATGGATCCATCGATAAATGAGTCGTGGTCAATGCACACACATAGGCACACACGCTGCTGGTTCTGAAAAGCCCTGGTGACACATGACAGATCAGTCTCGTTTCCGACGCCACACCGCACGCCTCTGTCTCTCTGTTCCTGCCTCCAGCGCCACGAGACGCCGGACACACAGGCCCTCCCACCTGAGGCCTGATAGCCAGTCCTACACCAGTGACTATCTCTGGGTCTTCCTGCAATTTAGACCCTTCCCGGTTGGGCACAAGAGGAAGAGAGAGAAGCCTATCTATGCCCGAGTTTCCAATCTGCTTTCTTTAAACCCAACGAAGTTTATATTATCCGGGAGCCTCTTGGAGACAGCGGAGGCTTCATCCCGTCGAAATTGAGTCTATAAACGCAAAGCGTTTTTTAAAAAATAATGAATTGGCATCTGCGATTCCTGTATTTCAATATTCCTTTGATATTCCAATATGAAACTTAAACTGCTGGGGTTTTATGCATGCTTGGTCTTTCCTTTGATTTGGTGCAGCTCGCTGCTTTGAATATGTTTGCTTTAATCACTGGACCACGGAGCAGGAGGGCTGAGCATCTTGCTGGGGGAGGGCCGGGGCTGGGGTGCAGCCATCTGGCCCCAGAGAGCGCCGCCTGCCTCCTGGAATCGCCGCGTCTTCCCGCCAGAACCCGGCCGCAGGGGGCCGCCAGGCCTGCGGGGAAGCGGGGGTTCCCCTGGCCGTGCTCCAAGGCGGGACACTTGAGCGTCTCCCTTCCAGCTCAAAGGCAGGAAAGCAGAGAGACCAGCTGCAGCGGGGCCCAGGCAGGTGCCAGGCCCGGGTGCGAGTTCCCGGGACGGCTGGCGGGCATCTGACCCGGAACGTGGATGCACCGAGTACCTGCTGCCGGGTTCTGGGCTGCGGGTTGGGAGAGGACACGGGCGAAAGCCATCCTCACCAAACTAGGCAGCCTGGGTCCGAGGAGACGCGAGCTTGTCGATCGCGGTGATGGTGACGGGGACAACGTCAAGGGTGGGACGAGGGTCACGATGGCGGCCACGACGGCCCAAGGTGATGAGGCACTTTGAGGCCAGGCATGGTGCTGAGCGCCTTAGACGGACCGCCTTGTTCTGCCCTCCAAACGGTCCCCGTGGGCGGCCCTCCAAAGCAGACCCAAGACCAGGACTCAGGGGCAGTTGAACACGGTTTGGGGAGCAGACACGGGAAGGGCAGCGACAGGCCGGTCCCCTCTGTGGGCTCCACTTCGAAGGAGACCCTCGGGGAAGCTGGAATGCAACTCAGAATCGCTCCATCCACGAGGACCGGGGGGCTTTTACCCTCTGCACCCCCAGGTCGCTGGGCCCTATCCCCGGCGGCTGGGGTCTCCTCTGGGGACAAGCCCCCGTGGTGACCTGTGAGCCAGGGAACACCCTCAGGACTTGAGGAAGAAAACTGTCCCCGGCTGGAGCGGCCCCCACAGCTGCAGGGGAACTCAGAGATGGGCGGGGGCGCTCTGGGGTCTGACACCCATCGAATCCTCCGCGAGTCTTGGATATTTTTGTCAGCCCCGTTTGCCATAGATGAAACGGAGGCTTGGAGAAGTGGCCGGATCTCGTCCAAGTTTGTCCAGCTAGGAAACTTACACGATACATACTTCCTCACATCGGACGGTGTGTCCGATACGGCGCAGATGCCGGCGGGGACAGATGTGAATAAAACAGTCACTGTCCCCAAGAACACTAGACAGGCTGTACACAGGGACCGCCCTGGGCCTGCGTGACAAGTGTCACCTTGAAGTAAGCACAAAAGTAACACGCCCTGGAAGGCCAGGAGGACTTCCCGGAGGAGAAGGCACCATCTGTGTTGGGGAGAGGATCTCGCTGCCCATCACCCATCTGCCTGTAAAGCAGTCCCGTTTGCGAAGGAAAAGTTAGAAGGGGCCACGAGTCGAGGAAGCCAGACCTAGGCCAGCCACGCTCTGACGTCTCCGCGGCCCTGCACGGCTTCCGGAGTCCTCCCACCCCAGGACGGCCGGGCCAGAGTGGAGCCAGGCCCTCCGAGCCCCACCCCGGGCCCCACCCACCGTGGCGTCTGGCAGCTCCCGAGCTGGGCCACACCTCCGGGAGCAGGGAGGGGGCCCGGGCTCCCAGCCTCCCTGTGGGGACAGGCTGCCGTGCCGTCCGCACAGCACCCCGATGGCTGCGGAGGGACCTTTCTCCAGAGGCTGCAGGGAGGAGGAGTGAGGGTCTGGCGTGTGCAGCCCGGGGGTCCGGCCGTTTCTCCAGCCACGGCTCTCTCTTCTCACCAAGCCCCGCCCCCCCGGGCACCCGCTCCTCCCCCACAAAGGGCTTCCCGGCCAGGCCCATCCGGACCCCGTAGCCTTGCTCGACACGCCTTTGGGCGCGAGACACAGAAGCCAGCAAGACCCAGTCTGGGCCCAAGAGCGCTGGCTGGGCCCATGGGGGCGTCCAAGGGGGCCTCCCTGTAGACACAGCTGGCCCAGGAGCTCCGAGTGTCAGCGAAGCATATCCCACCCCACCCAGCGTTCCCATCAGCCCCGGGCTCGTTGATCCCTCCAGCCAAGGGCGTAGCTTCCGTCCAGAAAGTTCCAGCCAAGGGCAAAGCAAGCTGCCATTGACCGAGGTGACTCATGTCCAGCCCTGCACGGCGGCCACGGCCAGAAGGAAGCTGGCCTCTGTTCAGCGAGGTCTGGGTCACTTCCTGGGGCCCAGGGTGGGGTCAGCCCCGGAAGAATCCATGGGCCAAGGTCAAGGGCAGGGCGGGCCCCCAAAGAAACTCCGGCTGGAGGAACGCGTGCTGGGCCGGAGGGGGGGCTGCCGCTCGGGTGGGAGACAGTGGTGACTCCGGGAGGGCCGGGTACGGCCCGGGTCTCCAGCAGGACAGACGCAGATTCGCAGAGGGGTTTGTTACGAACCGGCTCACGCAGTGGGGAGGGAAGTCCCAGCATGTGCGGCTGGCAAGCTGGAGCCCCGGGAAGAGGGCCTGGCTGAGCCCAAGGTCCAGGGCCTGAGAGGTGGCAGGACGCGTCAGGAAGGCCCAGGCCCCAGGCCCAGGAGCCAGGAGCTGCCAGGCCGGGCATGGCCTCCCGGGGCCTCTGACGGGCATCTGGCCTGGAACGCAGAGAGAAAGGAAGGGAAGGATGTCCCGCCCAAGAAGAGAGAGCTCACTCTTCCTCCTCCTCTGTGCTCCGTCTCCACCAAGGGTGGGAGCACAACTGCCCACACGGGTGGCGAAAGGGCTCCTTTACTCTGTGGACGGATCCAAGTGTGACTCCCTTCCGGCGACACCCCCAAGCAGGGCCTCACCAGCCAACCCTCACCCCGAGTCACCGTCGCTGCCGTCACGAGCGGCGCCCGGTCCCGGCTTGGGCGAGGGCAGGCTGCCGGCCGACGGGACGCGACCCCACGCGCGTTCCACACCAGCACGGGCGCGGGAGAGGTCTGCCCAGCTCTGACGGCACAGACGCCCACCCTCACTCTGCCTGGGGAGGAAAGGAGCGGGTGGGGGGCGGTGAGGGGTGACGTGCGTGGGGGTCTGCCCGTGAGTCCTTGGCGAGACGGGGCGCCGAGGGCCAGCCCGCATGCCTGTGGGCGTGTGGGTGTGTTCGCACGGCTGGACCTGGGATCCGTGCGGGTGTGGGCGTGTCGGGAGGGAGGCTGGCGTGACTGTGGGTGCACACGTGCTGAGCGGGGTCCGGCCGCCACACACAAAGGGCACACACGAGCCAGGGCCTCTCGTGCCAGCAAGCGGAGCCAGCATGAGGACCGAGAGGCCACCAAGGGCCATCTCGTTGAGCAGGCAGGACGGACCCCACCACCCTGGGACAGGGGCGGGTCTTGGGATCTGGCCCCAGAAGGCCCTCGACAGTGACCACGGCCACGTTCCTGAGCCCCGCAAGAGGGTTCCAGCCCCTCCAGGAAGACCGCGGCAGCCTATGCCACCCTGAGCTGGGGGCTCACCGGGGCTTCTCTTCCGGCGGTGCCTGCCCTACCCCGGGCTCTGCCAGTGTGCAGGACAGAAGCACATTCAAGAAAACATTCTAGGACGGGAAAGTGGCCAGGCCAGGCAGGGTCCAGGGAGCACGCGTGGGGTGGAGACGCTGCCCGTGAGAGCCGTGGGGTCGGGACGCGTGGCAGGGCATCCGGAGGCAGGAGGGATGCTGGGGTCCCCAGCCCCCACCCGGCAGCCACGGGAGCCGCCTCTCAAGCCCTGGGACCCGCCCAGGGTTGCTGGCAGGTCTGTCAGGGTGTCCCGCCGGGCGCCAAACCCAGAAAGGGCTCGGAGCAGCATGAACGATGCCTTGAACATCCAAACAGGGCAATGAAAGCAGCAGGGGGGAGTCAGGTGCCAAGCAGGGGCCAGGTGAAGCCTGGACACCCTGGTTGGAGGGGACAGGGCTGAGAACGTCCGAGCAGCCACCGCATCGAGGAAGTCCCTCACCCAAGACCTACGGCGTGGAAAACACGGGGAAAAGGCTGCCCCGGTGGGAGGGGGCGCACCCTCAGCCTCCCAGGTCTGCAGCTTCCCTGGCCCCAGCTTTCCACCTCGAGCTGCCCTCTCCGACCCCAGGCCCGGGGCCCGCCATCTGGAACCCTCAGCGCTGCATGGCTCACTTCCTCACGGGCCAACGGCAAGCCCGGCCAGGGTGGCAGCACCTCAAGCTCTGCCCCCGTCCCCGGGCCCTCGATGACACACCCGGGGTCCCAACTCATCCTCACAGCATCCTGCCAGCCAGCTGCTCGGGCCACCCCCGTCCCTGTGCGGCCCGGCACTGGGCACCCAGAGCGTGCCACCTCCTGAGCCCTCTCCGTCCCATGAGGTGGGCCCTGTGGTCACCGCACGTCATGGAGGAGGACACAGCCCAGGACTCAGACCCACACCTGGCACTGCCACCCTGCCACGCCACCTCTCACGCCTCTGATGGGCTGTCCTCGAGAGAGGGAGGGGCTGTCCAGTGCGTCCCCCACCCCAGCCTGAGACCAGGTGAGCCAGCCTAGCGTGCAGCTGTGGTCACGTGTAGGACCCGCCCACAGACACAGCAGGTGCTGAGCTCCTTGTCACCCAGTGCCCGCCGCTGCTGGCCTAGAGCACAGAGGCGGGGCGGCCACGCGGCCAGGCGGCTTCCACCAGCCCTGAAACAACATGCACTCACTCGGAGCCCAGAGGACTCCCCCTCCACTCGGCCCCTCCCTGCCGCACTCGAGCTGAACTGAGTGTGGAGGGGTGTCGTGTCAGCCGCCAGCCTGTCCCTGACAACACCTGGACCCGGCCCCATTCGTTGCAACACTGCAGTGACCGCTCACCGCATGGGCAGGGCCACCGCCTCACCTTCCTCTGACTGCGCGCCTTACCGTGGACGACTTGCTTTTATAACCTCTGCACACACAGCCACTGACACGAATTCCTTCTCGTTCCGTGGTCTGCGTTGTCAGAGGGTAAAGTCTGATGTGTAGCAAATGTCTCTGAGTTCACCGGTAATAACCCCCCAGGAGACCACACTGAGGAAGTTGTACGCTACCAAATAATAAAATATCTCTGTCCAGCAAAGAGAGAGCCCGCCGAGAGACTCGGAAAACCTTCAGACAGGATCTGTCTGGCTCGTCCAGCCTTCCTCACTGGGACTTAATACATCACGGGGCGGGCTTGGCAGGGCCAGGAAGGCCAGCACCGCCAGGCTTCCTCTGAGTAAAAGACCATCGATTGAGAGACTGAACAACAGCTTTTGGAGGGGGGAGCGAACCAGAAACCTCCATGCTACTAAATGTGCCTGCAGATGGAATACGTAGCGTGACTTCCAGAACGTTAGAAAGTGGCAGAGAAGGCCAGACTCGGTGGCTCAGCCTGTCATCCCCGCGCTTTGGGAGGCCGAGGTGAGTGAATTGCCTGAGCCCGCAGGTTCGAGACCTGCCTGGGCAACTGGGCAAGACCTCATCTCTACAATAAATCAAAAATCAGCTGGGCGTGGTAGCGCATGCCTGTAGTTCCAGCTACTTGGAAGGCTGAGGCAGCCCAGCAGGTCAAGGCTGCGGTGGCCAGGAGTGGCCACTGCACTCCAGTCTGGGTGACAGTGAGACGCCAACTCAAAAGAAAGAAAAAACGAAAGTAGCAGAGAAGAGAAAGAATACCCACTGCGTGAAGAAAACACGGCAGAATCCTGCCCTTAAGAACTATGACACCATCGTGTCAGCCGTCCCTGGTGGCACGCTTGTTAAAGCCCCAGAGACCAGCTTGGAGTATGCGTCACACACAAAAACAGAAAGCGCCCTCTCTGGCGTGACAGCAGCCTGAGGGCCTCGAACAGCCTCCCGGCAAGACCACAGCCCTTTGGGCCACACCCTGCCCAACCTATCCCGCGAGCTCCCTGCACGGCCACCCCCATACCGAGTGTCCCCACGGCAGGCCAGCACCTTCTGCGTGTCCCGGACGGCAAGACGCTCGAGGCCATTCAAGGCGAGGGAGGAAGCCGACAAGGCTGCATGGAGCCTGACCCCCTGTCCACACCCTGCTCGATGCTGGCATGACAAGGTGGGAGGAGACCCAGCCCGGCCCTCATGGAGGCCCCCGCACCAGTCGCGGTGCTGGGGACCGTGCATGGGACGCCCACTTGCTCCTGGAGACGGCTCTCTAGACGATGATCAGCCCCATCCTACGGAGGAAGAAATCAAGGTGAGGTGAAGCGATGCCACTCCACCAGATGCAGGCGGCCAGTAAGTGGCAGAGGCAGACGCGAACCCAGCCCTCTCTCCGGGGTCCGCCCATGCTCCCCTGCCACCCC
>NW_007247784.1:110317-128757 GCF_000164805.1 Carlito syrichta | reverse complement strand
CCCCCTGCTGCGCCTTCCCAGAACCCACAGCCCCTAGAGGCGTCAATACGCACGGGACGGGCAGTGTCCCGATGGGCCCCAGACCCCCGCGCTCCCTCCATGCACCGCTCACACACGCTCCCTGGGGGGATCAGCCTCTTCGATCTGTCCAGTCTGGCCACCTCTCTCAAGATCCACTGCCGAGACCTCAGACCAGGCCCCCGTGGTCACGGTCGCCGTCACAGGAGGCCACCGTGACCTCCCAGCTTCCACTCTCAGCCTCCGAGGTCCAGTCTCCACACCGCGGCCAGCTCGACACTTGCAAAACACAAATCAGGAAGTGCCTCGTCCTGCTCGAGAGGCTCTAGCGGACGCCCCCCGTCCTGGCAACGAATGCTCCTGCAAGACCTGGGTGACCCGCCTACCCCCCTGGCCAGCCTCACCTCGGACACTCACCAAGCTGCAACGCGTCAGCCTCTGTCTATCCTTCCACTGTGTGCACCTCTCTCCAGCCTCAGAGCCCTTGCACACACTGTTCCCAGGCCAGGAGACCCCTCCACCAGCCAGGCCTCTTCATCCCCTTCCCTTCCGTGGGCAAGACCGCCACAACATGTCTCCCCACATTACGTTCTCTCCCTGAACTGGCTCCGTGGCCTTCAAGGTCTGGCTACATCTTTCTTTTTGTTTGTTGAATGCGTGCCTTCTCTTCCAAGACCTGCACTCACAGACATCTAGAACTGAGTCTGCTTTGCTCGGTGTTGTGTGATTTGTGACAAATAAGTGCATTGGGCGAACTCGTGAATGAATGAAGGAACAGCATTGCTAGTCACCATGTGCCTCCTCTGCTAACCAGGCTGGGAATCGCTCCTTACCTCTGTCTCGGGAAGACACTCCCAACTCAGGGGAGCTGACACTTGGTGGAACTCGGGTCAAACACACGGTGGCATATCCATACCATGGACAGTCACGCAACGCTAAAAAGGAACGAGCGATCAATCCATGCAGCAGTCTGGGTGGATGTCAAGGGAATCGTACTGAGTGAAAAAGACCCGTCTCAGAAGGTGACGGGCTGCACGCGTCCATTTCTATGGCATTCTCGAAATGCCCAAGTCAAAGACAGAGGAGCGAGCCATGGCTACAGGGGTTGGGCCCTACGAGGGCGGGTGTGACCGTGACAGGGGCATTCTTTTGTCCCAGCAGAACAGTCTGTATCTTGATTGTGGTGGTGGTTACACAAATCTACACATGGGATAAAATGTCACAGAAGTATACACAAAGACACACACAAAGTGAAACCGCATGAGCACATGTAAAACCCGGTGAAATCCAAGTCAAGTCTGTTGCTGAGTTAACCACGTCATGATGAACCCTATCTGGTTTTGAGGAAGCCCCAGAGGGACCTAAGATGCCACCAATGGGGTATGCAGGGTGAAGAGTATGCAAGGTCGCTTGGTGCTATGTTTGCCACTTCTTGGGAGTCTGTAATTATTTCAAAAGAAAAAAAAAGATGGAATTCATGCATGCCAGCCTCAGATTCTTTGTCCCCACCGCCCCTGTCCTTACCTCTGTCCTTGGGACACTGGGTGATTTCTGCTCCCTCCCCCACAGTGTCCCCCTCAGTACCTGCTCCAGGTAGCTATTTCTCTGCCAGGATACCTGCAGGCGACCCTGAGTTGTGGACCTATCCCACCACCCCCATAGACGGAAGAGATTGGCCCCCATAGCCCCCAGCTCCCTGGTGTATCTGGGTAACCCACAACAGACAAGGCAGGCACCCACACCAGGTGCCTCACACTGCACCAGGTTCCAAGGGAAGGTCTTCTATGCTTCTACCTATGATCGGCTGTTACACCCAGGCTGATGCTCTTGCGCTGTCTCAGAGAGGCATCTGCAGAGACAGCCAGGTGGGATGCCGACACTGAAAAGCCAAGCCCACAATCCAAAGATGAGGACTCTTTAATCACTCTATTTTGTCCCAAACAGGCCCACCCTTGCATCCACCCACTGTGCCATGGCAGAAAAGATGCTGGTTTGAGTTAAGGGTAGGCGCTTTGCCAGGGATCGCTGTATTAGACCCCAAGACAGATGCACATGGAGGCAGGCTTGGGCTTGCGGCTCAGGGATGCAGAGGCAAGTCTGGTTTGAGTTCGGTCCAGATCCTGGTGGGGAAAAGCAAGAAAAAGAAAAGAACTCCCGACTTGTGGCCACACAGCAACAGTAACCGCCTGTGCCCTGATACAAGGCTGTGTAGGCATCGCGCTGTCTTAACCCTTGGCTAGACCCTGAGCATCGACTGTCTACAGAGGCAGAGGGCTGGCAGAGACCAGGGGTATCTGAGGAGAAGCAGGACTGGCACAAGATGACAGTCAATGGTGGCCCAGTCTTGATCTGCTCTGATTCACTGTGTGACCCTAAGTCAGATCCTTTTCCCACCCAGTCCTCAGTTTCCCCAGCTTCATAGTACACTGGCTCCTGGTGTCCGTGTCATGCCTAAACAGGCACTTACGCCTGGGCTTCTCCGCCACAGCACTGTGGACACTTTGAGCCTGATCACCTCTCATTGTGGGACTGACCTGTGCAGTGTGGGACATCCAGTCAATTCCTGACCTCTACCTGTGAGATGCCATGAGCAGTGTCCTCCCTGCTCCACAGTGTGAGAACCCAGAATGTTTCCAGACATTGGCAAAGGTCCCCTGGAGCCATGGACCCTCCAGTCAAGGAGGAGAGAGGAGGCCCTGCAGACCCTTGCCTGACGGCAGAAGCCCACACACCTTCCCAGTCCGAGTGGGTCCCATCTCTGCTCCAAGACTCCTTTGTTGGGGGCTCCGAGCAGGGTCCTTCCCTCCAGTGTGGCCCTCCTCATTCAAGAGGTCTCTCTGGAGAGAGCTGCAGCATCCTGCACTTCCTGGAACCATCCAGAAGAGGGTGGGGCCCTCCCCTGTGTACCAGGCCAGCACCTCTCTGAAGACAACCTCAAGCTCTCTCTTCTCTTCTCCAGCTGCACCGCGAGGAGGGCAGGCACACGCCAATAGGGGGATGGAGGGGAGCAGGTGGTCTCTGTCAGGCTCCAGGAAAGGCAGTCTCCCCTGGCCACCCCAAGCCTGGTGGGGGATTCTGCCACCTCCATGATGGGTCATGCCTGAGCTGGGCTTGGTGTCCTCGCGAGGAGGTGCCTGGGCTGCCTCCACACGCACGGCCAGGCCCAGAAGCAATGGGAAACCAACATGCACACAGCACAGTCCCTTCAGGCTCACCTCTCTCCTCACAGCTTTGTATTGCATCTAAAATGCCTTCATACTGCCTGGTGGCAGAAGTCCATACACCTTTCCTGCCACAGTGTGTCTCATCTCTGCTCCGAGGCTCCTGTGTTGGGGTCTCCTAGCAGGGCTCTTCCCTCCAGGGTGGCACTTCTCATTCAAGAGGTCTGTCTGGAGAGAGCTGCAGCATCCTGCACTGCCAGGACCCTACCTGAGAAACCCAGGTGTGAGTACTAGCTTAGGTCTGACAAGGACAGCCGGAGTCGGTGCACTTTGAAGTTGGGGAAACCAAGGTCCAGGTAGGGAAAGGGACCTTACTTAGGAACACACAGCACATCAGGGCAGAACCAACACTAGGACCCCATTGACTCTCATCTTGTACCCAATCCAGGTTTGCCTCAGACACCCCTGGTCTGGGCTAAGAAATCATCGCAGACCACTCGGGATGGGGGTCCCAGGAAGTACCTCAGCAGCAGAAGCAAACCCTTAGTCAGGGCACTCCCATGGCACAAGGCTCCACCACCAACCCTGGCCTGTGGCACTTACTGATGTCTGGCAGGGAGCATCCATCCCCTCTGCCAGCCCTGCCCATCCTTGGTCTCCTCCGCAGTGCTGGCTCCCCGAGGTGGGGTTGTCCACGCTCTCTCCCCACCAACTGGCAGGGTGACCACATCAATGTGCGGCACACTTTGGTGGCAAGGACACAGGATCCCTGTGCAAGGCTGCCCAGGGGAGTGGTTGGCAGAAGGCAACAAAGTCATAAAGAAGCCCCCAGTGCGCCCCCTAGGCTGGGAGATACCTGTGGGCCAGGATTGTGAGGTCCGGGGTGAAACAAAGCAAGGCTTTAGCATCGCTGGGGCCTCAAGACACACAGCTCAGGAGGAGATTAGTGAACACTGGATATTGATGTGCTAGTCAATATCTTTATCCACTACTAGGAAAATGCAAACACAAGTCAGCACACAGACACACATTTGGAAAGTATGCAACTTACTCTAATGCACGTATGTAGCGTGTAGACAACAGGTGATACGATGGTGGTAGACATGGCTCCCCATGTTCTTCTGCCACTTGCCTGGAAGAAGGCAGGTTTTTAGCAGTTGTTGGGGAATCCTACAGTGTCCAGAACGTGGCTGTTCCTGATGAAACAATGCCCCCGTCTGAGCCATGATTTGACATGGAGACTGCACAAATGCTCCCAGGGGCCTAATCCGTGAGGGCTGTTAGGGTGCTGGCTCACACCCCTGCGTTGCAACCAGCAGGTGGGTGGCGGCACGGCTCCTGTGAGCCGGCCACACACCCACCCCTGCGAGGCGTCTGACCCCAGCAAGCCCCGACCCCAGCCCCACTGCTGCTCCCTCCCTCCAGCCTCCAACCTCCCTGCTGTGCTGGCCCCAGTCTTTGCCTCTGCTGGCCCCCGGCCTGGAGTCCTCTTTCTCCAGATGTTTACAAGGGTGGCGCCTCAACTCTTCTGGGGTTTCCTGCAAAGGTTAATGTCTCTGTTAAGCCTTCCGTGGCCAGCCTTCCACACCCAGCACCCCACCCCTCTCTGTCTTGTTATCTCTTCAGCGTTCACCTGGCTAGCGCCCCATGAACTGCAAATCAGTGCGTGAGAAACACAGGGGCCCCAAGGGAGGGTGGCCCACCAAAAACTCTTAGGTCCACTGTGAGGAAGATGCACTAGGATTGCAAGGGGCCTGGTCCCGAGCGCTGACTCCTTCTACTTTTCTTGGGCAGGAGACGATGAAAGGTGTTTTCGCTCCCTCATGACAGGTGAGAACCAAGGTCTACGGAGTGGAAGTTCAAGCTTCCAAGACCACTCAGCGCAGAACCAGGAGAGCCCAGCTCCGCAGCCTGGCCCTTCCTCTAGCCAGCCCTCTGCCACTGGGAAGCAACCCAGGCAAGACGGGGCAGAAGCCAAGCCCCCTCAGGGCGCAAGCCTCCCGTTCATCCGTGTCCCCCCGGGGGTCCCAAAAGCCTGGATCTCAGGGCACTGGGAGGAGGTCGGCCGCAAGACCCAGCTGTGGTGTTGTGGGTGCACGTCCCTCCCGGAGAAGTCAAAGGCCCCCTGTCCTGCGGTGTCCACCCCCCAGGCTGTCCACTCCCATCAGGACGTGGCCTCTGATGTACAAAACCCAGGCCCTGCCCCGGGCTGGTTTCAGGTTTCTACAACACAGTAAATCGGCACGTTTTTATTTCTCCATCTGTAAACATCGCTCCATCTAATACGGTAACGGCTGTTTATACAGAGCTATAAAAACAGAGGTCAGAGCACAACACGATTATAGTCTTACTTCAATACATCCCATCCGTAATAAAATAAAATCTTACAAACGAGCCCAAGGACCCGTTTAGGGTTCCCTACGAATTAATGTCTGTCATATGTACGGATTCTATTTGGGCATCATATTTTCCACAGCTGTCAGGGCCTATTTAAAAGGCACTAGCCTTGTGCCGGCATTTGATTTAGACTCTGTTTATACCACGTGGAGGATGGTTAATTCTGCGATGTCTGACTCAGGGGTGTTTGATTACAGGGAGGCCGCCCCCAGCAGGGTGACACACGCGGTGGTGCGTGGCCAGGGAGTGGGGCTGTGGCCAGGCCCCGGCCTGATGAGGTGCGTCTGTGGTGGGACGCCGCGGCGGGCAGGCAGGCGTCTGCTTTCCGGGCAGCCGGGCTGGTGGCGGGACCAGGGCTGAGGGGAGCCGCCCAGGGCAGGGTGATGCCCAGCCACGTGCTGGTGACAGGGAGCGTTCATTCGCTCTCAGGGACTCGGCGGCCCAGTGAGCAAGCGCAGAACAAGCCCTGGGTGGCACGGGCTGTTCCAGGTGAATGGTGTGCCCGGCCCCCACCCCCCGTTGAAAGCCCTGTGTGGAAGTCTAAATCAAATGCCGGCATAAGCGGGCCACCTTCACCCGTCGCCTCCCAACTTCCAGTCCGGACCACACTGGTCTCCTGTGGCCGCTGGATCGACTTAGCGCGACCTTGGTGGCTCAGCAGAATGCGCATGCACGCTCCTACAGTTCTGGGGTCAGAGGGGCTGGGCTTTACAGAGGCGATTGAGTTAGACTGGGGTCATCGGGGGGACCCTGATGCCATCTGACGAGTCCTTGTGAGAAGAGCCCACTGGGACAAACAGAGGCCGTGGGGGACACGGAAGACGGCCATTCCCAAGCCTCAGAGGGGCCGGCCCGCATCCTTGGTCTCGGACTCCCGGCTCCAGAATCTGAGAGCATCGATTCGGCTGTTTGTTTCGCAGGGCGCTTTTCGTGGCAGCCACCGCAAAAGTGTCCCGGGGGCCTCGAGACTCAGGGGACTCCCAGCCTGGTGCTGGCAAAGGCGTTTGTCGTCAGAACCAGAGCTCTCGGCGGACGGTCAACCCAAGGCGACACAGTTACAGGATGCTCTGGTACCCTTGAAGGTGAGGCTGCCGGGGACGCAACCCAAGCCTCGCCCCCCAGAGGGCTCCGACCGCCTCCGCAGCCCAGCCCCCCATGCTCCACGGCTGCTGGGGTTTCTTCCTCCCACCGGCGTCCCAGACCCACCTTTCAGGCTCCCCATCGCCCACCAGCCTTCCCCCCCGGCTGTCCCCATCTCAGGAAGGGCGTGTTTCACCTGCGGCTCAGCCAAAAGCCCCGGAGTCCTCCTCCCCTCCCCCCGCCACATCCACAGCCCGCTCTCCGGCACAGCCTCGGTGGTTCCACCCTCACCCCGTGTCCAGAACCCAGCGCGTCCCCTCTCCCCACCCCAGGCACTGGTCCAGGCGGGCCACCTTCACCGGTCACCTCCTGACTTCCAGTCCGGACCGTGCTGGTCTCCTGTGGCCGCTGGGACGCCTTAGTGCAACCTTGGCGGCTCAGCAGAACGTGCATGCACGCTCCGATGGTTCTGGAGTCCGAGTCCAGACCGGGTCAGGCGGGTCCGCTCCAGGCGACCGCAGGGCTGGTTCCTTCTGGAGGCGCCAGGGAAAGCCGATGCTTGCTTTCCAGCCTCCGGAGGCTGCCGCCCTCCCCGGAGCGGCCCCTTCCTCCATTGGCACAGCACACTGCGTCTCCCTCTGCTCCCTCCCTCCTCCTCTCTCCTTCTCTGTCTCTGCATCCTCCCATCATCGCCCCTCTTCCCCTCGACTCTGGTCCACTCGGCCCCTCGCCGTGTCTTCACCACTCAGCAGCCTGAACCGTCCTTTCAGAGCCCAAGTCGAACCGTGTCATTCCTTCCCGTCCCTGCCGGCTCCTGGTCTCCCTGGAGGAATCCGGGGAAACTCCCAGGCCTCTGTCCCCCTCTCCGGCCGTTCCTTCCTCGAACACCCTCTTCTCCTCACGCCGGCCTTCCAGTTCTTTCTGGAACACACAGGCGCGCTCCACCCGCAGGGTCTTCGTCCTCACTGTCCCCCTACACGCGTATGCAGGAGCAAAGCGCTTCGTCGGAGAGTCCCTCTCTGACCAGCCCATCTAAATCACAACCCAGTCCGCCAGCTGTCTCCCTCCCCGAGCCATTCCATCGTCTTCCAAGACTGCATTTTTCGGCACGGATGTGTCACTGCCTGACGTATTTATTTGCTGACCGTCTGTCTTCCTTTGCTCCCTCCCATCCATCCTTCCATCTATTCTTTTATTAATCTCTTCAGCCATTCAACCATCCACCATCCATTTTCCCTCTCTCCACCCCTTCGTCCACCCTCCATCCTTCCTTCCATCCACCCATCCAGCCAGCCCTCAAGCAGGTATCGAGAGCCCAACCTCCCTGCCTTCCCGCAAGAGAAGGCTCCGTGGCAACGGGACGTGGTCTGTCTTCTCCCCGTTGCGTCCCCAGCTCCGGCTGACGCATGAGGACATGCGTACCCCGTCGTGGCTCCATAGGCAGGCGTGCATTTTGCGTCGTCGGTGCTTGAGGCTGAGGCCTGACCAAGTGGCTCCCGTGGAGCTGGAACCAGAAGATGCTGGAGCTGAAGGCCCCCAAGACTGTCCTGTCCTGCCAGCCAGGAGCCTTTCAGAGCTCTGCCCGGCGGAGGGTCTGCCTGCCTCGGGCTGGAGAGCAGACCCTCCCTCCCTGCTCTAACGGTCCCTGATGCCAAGGGCCCGTCTTCACCCGGGATTCCAGGAAAATGCTTGATGTAGATTGGGCTCTCGATACGTGCTTGAGGGCTGGCTGGTTGGATGGATGGATGGGTGGATGGAAGGAAGGAAGGAAGGAAGAGGTGGATGGGTTGGGGTGGACAGATGGATGACCATCAGAGATGCAGAGTGTGTCCCCTTCCAAGGCAGCCTGCAGCCACCAGAGAGACTTGGTCAACCAAAGCCCTTTCTGGGGTTGCACTGAAGCCCGTTTCCCAAGAACTGTCTTTCCCTCTCTTTCTTTCTTTCCTTCCTTCTTTCTTTCCTTCCTTTCTTTCTTTCTTTCTTTCTTTTTCTTTCTCTTTCTTTTTTTCTTTCTTTCTTTTCTCTCTCTCTCTCTCTCTCTCTTTCTCTCTCTCTTTCTCTCTTTCTTTCTCTCTTTGTTTTGAGTTGGAGTCCCGCTCTGTCGCCAGACCGGAGTGCAGCGGCCGCTCCCGGCCCCCACAGCCTCGACCCGCTGGGCTCCGGCGATCCTTCCAGTCGGCCTTCCAAGTAGCTGGAACTACAGGCGCGCGCTACCACACCCGGCTGATTTTTTGATTTATCGTAGACATGAGGTCTCGCCAAGTCGCCCGAGGCGGGTCTCGAACCCACGGGCTCAGGCCATCCACTCACCTCGGCCTCCCAAGGCGCGGGATGACAGGCAGAGCCACCGAGCCCGGCCCCCTTTTTCTATAATAATAGGTCTGTGGGCAGAAGAGAAAAGGGGCAAGAGATGGCTTCCTTCTGCACCGTGCTCCCAGCCGATGGCCCCGGCAGAGCACCGCCTCCTGGGCTGTGGCTGCTGGCTCTTGTTCCCACACCACCACCGAGGCCGGGACCGGGAGACAGCAGCAGGGCCGGCAACACCCAGCCCCAGCAGGTCCCCCACCCGCCCCTCCCACGCGCTCGGTGGTGACTCACCCCAGGGGCAGCCTCTCAGGCGGCGGTGGGAGATGGTGGAGCCCGAAAGCCTTCACGAGGAAGGCCAGGCTGCGGACCGTGTGTCCGCCCGCTGCGGGAGTCCAGCAGGAAGTGCGGGCCTGGTGTGCGTTTCAAGCGTGCGTCAAACAAAGCCGCTGGGTAGCGCCACCCGTTCCGGGGGGTGGGAGGTGGACGCCGAGTGGGAACTGCTCCGCCCAAGGCCACAGAACTGGTGCTCGGCGGAACACAGCTCGAACCCAGGGCTCCGCCTGGGCCTGCTCCACACCCCCACCGCGGCAGAGAGAGAGGTGAGCCCCTCGCGGCCACACGTGGAAGGGACCGTGGCCGCAGGACGCGGACTCTGGTGTGGCCTCCACTCCCTGGGAAGTCACCGGATACCCGAGGCAGGAATGTTGCTGAAGCCTGTGGGGGAGCGGGGAAACTGAGGCACGTGGCGGAAAAATGAACGGGCTGTGTTCGCAGACAAGAACGCGGCAGCAGCGACCTGGCTGTGGGCGCCTTGTCTCCAAACACCATCCCATTCCTCTGCTCTCTCCTGCCCTCTCTGGAGACAGGTCACCCCTCACAGCTGCCCGCCCATGGCCTCTGGGGAGCCACTGCCTGCCCGGAAAGGCCCGTGTGAGCGGTTTTAAGTTGCTCCACCCCCGACTTTTAGTTCTGCTGAGGTTCGCTCCTGAGAATTAGGCAAGCTCTCCAGAAAGCAAAACCAACAGGAAGGTGTGTGCATGCCTGCACGCGAGTGTGTGTGAAGAGACTTGTCCTAGGAACTGGCCCCAGGAACATGGAGGCTGGCGAGTCCAGAATCCGCAGGCTGGGCGGGCGGGCTGGAGACCCCGGAAGAGCCAAGGCCGCAGGTCAAGGCCACCTGCTGCAGAACGCCTCCTGCTCACGGCAGGGAGCCTTTCGTCCCACTTGGGCCTTCAGCTGATTGGGTGGGGCCCACCGTGATACGGAAGGCAACCTGCTCGACTCTAAGTCCACCCAGCTAAATGCCAGCCTTGTTCCCGTGCAGGAAAATCTAGAATAATGCTTGACCACATATTTGGGCGCCCGTAGCCCAGCCACGTTGACGCATAAGATGACCGTGCCCATCCAGCAAACTCCTGGGAGCCTCGTGCAACACAAAGCCTCGCGCTCTGCATCTGCTAGCAGTGGCACCCTTTGCGCTGTGTTGGGTTAAGAGCCCAGACTCTGAAGTCAGACAGACCGGACTCCTAGCCTGAGCTCTGCTTGAGCTGTGTGGACTTGGGGAAGGCAGGCATCCTCTCTGGGCCTCACTTATTTCATCTGCAGAGCAGAACTGATGGCGGTGACACCGTGGACATGAGAACAGGCGAGGGTGGAGGCTGACCACACAGTAAAGAAAGTGCCAGCCAACGGCCCGGCGTGCAGGACATGCTTCACACATGTCTGTTGTCACTGACCTGTGCTCTCGGGGACAGCCTCTGTCCCCAGCGGTCGGCCAGCCACTGGGCTGAGCCATGCACAGCAGCGTTTTTCCCTGTGAAAACATTCTGTGGCAATTTTCTGACCCCCCAAAATATTTTTACAGCGAAAACGCACATTTGGTCAGAGTGGCTCAGTCTCACGGTGTGTTTAGCCTCTCGGGAAAATAAGCAAAAGTGAGAACGTGGGCCGTGAGGGGTGGACACAAACCAAACAACGTGGCCTCGCCAGCCCCACCCACCAGGCCATGCGACCCAGCAGACTCCGTCCCTGCGGAGCAGCGAGCCTGGAGGGCGGCCAGGGCCTGGGCGCCCGCCCGCCCTCGTGTCCCAGAGCAGGTGACAAAGCCCAGGGCGGACAGGGGACCCGCCTAAGACCACACGGCCAGGTTCGGCTGGCGCACGTGCTGGCCTGTTTAGATGCCAATATTCCTTGCTGAGCACCCAGGTATCCCCCAGGGAAGCCCGTTTCCTCATGCTCACGGGAGGAAGGCGCGGTTTGAGAGGGCCCCTGCGTGCCCAGGGTCGTGGGGCACTGGGCCCGGCGCTCAGGCCTCCCTCCTGCCCCCCGCCCGGAAATCCTGGGCCCTGGTTCCCAGTCAGCTGTGTCAGGAACAGAAAATGGTCCCCAGCGCCGCCATTTAGCAAAGGTGCAACCTGAATGTGCCATCCCACGTGCCCACCATCCGCAGCTGTCCTCCGTAGGGTGACAGGCCCGTGTAGTGAAGTGTTACGTGCCAACACACGGGAACCAGCTCCCCCCGCACCCCCACCTGGCTGAGCCCCCCAGACGTCACAGGGAAGGAGGGTGCCAGGCCAGGACACGTCCTCTGGGGGAGTCCACTCAGGGGCGTCCGAGAGCGGACAAGAACAGTGGCCATCGCTGGGCCGGGACAGGTGTGGGGAGCCCACGGATGCTCACGGGAGGCCGGACACAGACTTGACCTCCAGGTCCAGGCGTGGCCACCGGGATCCACACATGCAGACAGTCACCCAGAGTACCCAGAGACCCGCGCATGTCAGTATTTGTGTCCCGGGCCTCTGGACCCATGGGAACCGTCAAAGCAAGTGCCCGCGGCCGGCGGAGTGCCGGCCTCCCAGAGGTGAGCCATGCTGGGAGCACTTCCTGTCGCTGCGTGAGGGACTTTCTGAACTCACATCCTGCTCCCGTTACGTGGCTGAGCATCCAGGTGGGTTCACGCATAACCCAGCGATCCGTTCACACATTGGCTCAGCACCACAGGAGGAGCTCGGTGCGGGCGGGGCGTGGACGGGAGCTGCGGGCATCCCTGCAAGACCTTTCTGGCCCCGGTGGGGCTGGCGGGGCCAGGAGGCAGCAGGGGAGGAGGCTGGACCCGCAGGGAGGAGGTGGGAAACAAGCTCCTGGCCATGGGCTGCGTCGTGGCCCGTCTTCCCGACAGGCCCCTCACCTGGGGAGGGCTGGCTGTGTCCTGGCCGTCTCCCTGTCGGATCACTCCCCTGGGAGGGTCGGGAGCGTCTTGGCCCGGCTTCCTGTCAGGTCACCATGGGGAAGGCTGGGAGCATCTTGGCCTGTCTTCCCATTGGGTCACTCACCTGGGAGAGCTGGCTGCGTCTTGGCCATCCCCCTGTCAGGTCACTCCCCTGGGAGGGCCGGGAGCGTCTTGGCCCGGCTTCCTGTCAGGTCGCTCCCCTGGGGAAGGCTGGGAGTGTCTGCAGTTTACTCACCCCACGGGTCTGGCCAGAAGCTGCCCCAGAATGCTCTGGAGGTGGCTCAGGCAGAGGAGGCCGTGAGACCGTTCCCTCGGCTCCTGCCAGCTGAGCCTCTCAGGTGGGCCTGGGGTGTGTGAGCATGTGGGAGGACACGAGCGGCCACCTTGGAGAGGTGCCTCTCTCCTTCCCACCAGCCGGGAGGCGGCAGCGAGAGCTGAGCTCAGAGGCCGGGGCGAGCCACCCTGCCCTGCCTCTCCGGCCGGTGGCATCTGGGGCAGCCGGCTCCCAGCTACACGCCAAGCCCGCGGTCCCCGCCGACACCTGCAAGAGGGGAGAGGGTGCGTGGGTGCGGATGTCGGGAGGCCTGGCCTCGTCTGGGAGCACAGGGAGGCCCACAGCAGGAGAGGTATCTCAAGCAGGAGGCAGAGGAGTGGGAGGGGGAGGCTGGGGAGGGAGCCCGCGTGGACGGGGCGCTGGGGAGGGCAGGAGGGCGGACCCCGGCCCGGGGCAGGGTGGGGCCCCGGCACGGGGAGAGGAGGCCCAGCCTCCAGGCCTCCCTAAGGACTTGGGTCCTTCCCTGCAGGGTGGGGGTGGGGACGGTGCCCTGAGGGTGAGCAGGAGCCCGACTTGGTGAGCACCGGGGGTTCCCCGCATCCTTCTGACCCCCGGGAAGGGAGGCCTCGAGGAAGCAGTCTGGAGCAGGCAGCAGGACCTCGGGGCCCGAGAGGGCGTCCGGGCAGGAGGGAGGCGGGTCTGAGCGTCGCCAGCAGGTGCAGTCCCCGGGGTCTGGTGCCTGGGCAGGGGCGGGGTCCAGGGACGGGGGCCCAGGCGCTGCGGGGGCATCCGTGGGGACCAGCAGCATGTGCACGGCAATGGGGAGGAGGCCAAGCCTGGGGGCCTGTCTCTCAGCCACACAGAACTCCAGCACCCACGCCCCAGCTTGGAGGGGCAGCCCTGGCCCCGGGGACTCCAGCTGAGCCCAGAAGCACTGGAGAGGCCAGTCCAGGCCCCTGGCGCCCTGCCCGTTGGCCCAGGGTTTCGGGATGCGGCAAGCACGCAGGTCACCTGCCATCTTGGGGAGTGTGGGGTGTCCTCACGCCGGCAGGGCGGCCCGAGAAGCGGCAGGCGACCGCTGATGCTGGAGGTCCTGGACCCCGTGCAGAACAGCAAGGGTGGGCAGACGCTTCCCAGCACCGGGTGGGAGGTGGGACCCCTGAGCTTCCAACCCAAGGCAGCCCCGGGAGCACAGTCCACCCCGCCCACGGTTTCTCCCCAGCCCCACCCTCGGCTTCCCCTGGGGTCCCGTTACACTGTCGACGACACACTCCCGCCCAGCTTTCTGGGTCACCCGCCGCTTGATGTGTGCCATCTGCCCGCCAGCCCCAGAGCCCCCCTGCGGATCTGAGGCGCTCCCCTGGGTAGGAGGGGCTCCGCACCAGGTCCGAGCAGAGGCCGGGGAGTGAAGAGAGCATTCACACGCGCACACACACCCATGCGTGCACACACACATGCAAGCCTGCATGCACACGCACACACGCGCATGCACACACGAGTGCCTCGAAACAAGGGAGCGTGCTCTCTCGCAGTCCTGGAGACCAGACGTCCCCAGCCCAGGCGTCGCCAAGTCTCCGCCTCTCCCGGCTCTGGGACTCCTGGCGATGGCGATGCTCACGGGTGGAGGGGGGTGGGTGGAGGAAGTCTGACGTCACCTCTACCTTCATCTCCTCGTGGCCTCCCCCTCCACGGCCCCTCCCTCGGGGTCTTCACACGGCCTCCAGGGCCACCCGCCACCGGGCTTGGGGCCCACCTCCGCCCCGCGTGACCTCCTCTTAACTGGGTGACCTGCAAAGACCCCATCTCCAAATAAGACCCCATTCACAGGTGTCTGGCTCGGTTTGGCGTATCCTTGGGGCCCAAGTGAGCCACAAAATGGGGGGACCCAAAGCAAGAAGGCGCCGAGAGCCCCCTCCTCGCTCAGCAAGGTGGCCATCACCAGCACCGCACCCGCGGGCCCCGGGCGTCTGCCCCTCCGCGGCCCCTCGGGACCATCCAGTAGTGAATTCCTGGCCTGCAGACTATGGTCCACTGGCTGCAAACTGTTTGTGAGGTTTTAAATAAACATTCACAACCCTTCTGAAGTCAGTGACTCACCGCGTAGTCGGGCTTTGGCAGTTGTCAGCAAACTCCACAGCCCCAGACCCTGAAACAAACCGGAGGGCAGAGCCACCCACCAGGCGAGGAGGAGGGTCCCTGCGGTGACAGCCCACACCAGGGCCCCGCCCACCCCTGGCCCGGGCCAAACCAGCCTGGGACCAGCCAGCAGGCAGCCGAGACACGTGTTCCCCTTCTGGCTCAGATGCCGCCTGGTGGGCGGGAACTCGGCATCCGTCCCCGGCCAGCCTCAGTTTCCCCACGTTGGACAGGGAGGCCCAGCCCGTCCTTAATGTTCGGTGAGAAGATCTCACCCCACAGGTGGGCTGGGCCCAGGAAGGAGCGCTTTCCTTTGCCGTGAGGGGAGTCAGGGGATCTCAGTGTCCCCGTGGAAAGACAGCTGGCCTATGTGTCCCTTGTATCTTCCGGCGGACCCCACTTTACGGCGGGCTCATGGGGTGGCAGCCGGTGGGGAAACATCAGACCCCGGTTGGTGTTGCTTGGGCGATGGTAAATACTTTTAATTGGTGCCCGGTGTTTAAAAACCAGGACATTGCACGTAAAAAATCCGGGTTTCAAGCTTTCCTTGAAAAAGCCGCACTTGGCAGAAGGGGCCAGCGTGGCCTCCAGGCCGGGCTCGGCATCTCCTGTCCGGTGAGCATCGAGCCCCCTTCCCTAGGCGGCGCTGGGCCCTGGGCCGGAGGCCCCCTGGACTCACCTTCTGGCCTCCGCTGCTGCTTCCTGCTCACCAGGTTGAGAAGACACTGCCTTGGGCCTCTGGCCTGTGGGCAGGCGAGGGCGCGTTTCTAAGAGTGGGGAGACGGTGGCCAGGGAGGGGGCAGTCCAGCAGTGCCGTGCTTCCAGAAGTTTCCACCCAAGCGTCTGCCTGGAGGCTCAGGTGGGCTCTGCTCCCTTGGGCCTCGAGCTGTGAGGCCTCGGGCGAGCCACCCGGCCAGCTCCGCCCGGCTTCCTCGGCTCCAAACAGTCCCTGCTGCCTGGGAGATTCATGACGAGGAGAGCCAACCCTGTGCCGGCTGGCCGCCACTCCGTCGCGGTAGCGCTCTTTGCTGCTGCTGTGAATAGCGGTGTCTCACTTCTGCTCTCGCGAAGGCCGACTGGAGCCCAGCCTCCTGAGCTGCTGTGACCCAGGGGACGCCCAACGGCAGTCACGCCGGAGCACACAGAGAGCACGCACGGCCGAGCCTCCGTCCACCCGGGGCCAGTGCCCAGCTGAGCCTCCATGTACCTGAGAACCAGTGCCCGGCAGAGGCTCCATCTACTCGGGGCCAGTGCCCAGCTGAGCCTCCCTCCACACGGGAGGCAGTGCCCAGCAGAGCCTCTGTCCACCCAGGGCCAGTGCTGTGCCCGGCAGAGCCTCTGTCCATGCCAGAGCCAGTGCCCGGCTGAGCCTCTGCCCACCCAGGACCAGCGCCCAGCAGAGTCTCCATCTACCTGAGAACCAGTGCCCGACAGAGCCTCCTTCCACCAAGGGCCAGGGTCCAGCTGAGCCTCCATGTACCTGGGAGCCAGTGCCCGGCAGAGCCTCTGTCCACGCCAGAGCCAGTGCCCAGCAGAACCTCCATCTACCTGGGAGCCTGTGCCCTGCAGAGTCTCTGTCCACCCAGGGCCAGCGCCCAGCAGAGTCTCCATCTACCTGGGAGCCAGTGCCTGGCAGCCTCTGTCCACGCCAGAGCCAGTGCCCAGCAGAACCTCCATCTACCTGGGAGCCTGTGCCCTGCAGAGTCTCTGTCCACCCAGGGCCAGCGCCCAGCAGAGTCTCCATCTACCTGGGAGCCAGTGCCTGGCAGCCTCTGTCCACGCCAGAGCCAGTGCCCAGCAGAACCTCCATCTACTCGGGGCCAGTGCCCAGCTAAGCCTCCCTCCACACGGGAGGCAGTGCCCAGCAGAGCCTCTGTCCACCCAGGGCCAGTGCTGTGCCCGGCAGAGCCTCTGTCCATGCCAGAGCCAGAGCCTGGCTGAGCCTCTGCCCACCCAGGGCCAGCGCCCAGCAGAGTCTCCATCTACCTGAGAACCAGTGCCCGACAGAGCCTCCTTCCACCCAGGGCCAGTGCCCAGCTGAGCCTCCGTCCACCCCAGCCCGGGATGAGGGAGCTCTGGCTTTGAGGCACCAACTCCCGGAACTCACAGGCGAGGACCGCCGCGACCCTGCTCCCTCTGGCCAGCATGGGGCGGGCAGAGTGGGCTTCTACAGCCAGGGAGAGCCCTCGGGCACAGAAACGTCACTGCTGTTTGGAAGCCGCGGTGAGCCCGGGCGTGCTTCGGGTGGGGTGGCCAGAGAAGGGCACCAAGAGCGACCACCAGACCCATGCGTCCCCTTTATGGGGAGGCAGAATTTGCATTTGATTCCTCTGTGTGCCCACGCTGGGTTTCATCTAACTGTGTACCAGGCCCCTCCCTACTAGGAACGGAGGAAGCTGACATTGTAGAAAGTGTCTCACGTAGAGGCCGTGTCTCCCTGCACAGGCCGGCACGCTGCTAGACATGCACGCTCGAGACACGGTGACCCGTGTTGAGCGCGGCCACGCCTCGTCCGTTTGAACCTCCTGCCCATCCTGTGCCCTCGGCGCATGTCACCCCCACTTCACAGACGACAAAACCGAGACCAAGGGTGTCCGGTGACTTGCTGCGGCTGGAAAGGCCTGTGTGTCCTGTCTAGGGAAGCAGTCCAGGAAGGTCCGCAGTCTCCAGGAGAGAGGATGGCAAAGCCTTCCTCTTGCCTCTGGAGAGACCCCACGAGGGTCGGGGTCCAAACAGACCCAACTGCAGGACAGCGGCAGGGCGTGAGCTCAGGGTCCAGGGGGCGAGGAGGCGGCCCAGGCCGAGCTCTGCAGGGCTGAGGAAGAGGCCCCTACGAGAGCTGAGAAGGCGCAGGAGCCAGCCAGGCCCCGACAGGAGCCGAGGGCGGGGAGAGGGAATGGCGGGTGTGGCGCCCAGGCCTCGCGTCTGGACGGTTGGAAGGCTGGGGCCCCTTAACTGGGACGGGAGGGGCCGTGAGACGTCGGCTCTCGGTGGGTTGGCGTTGAGGCCACCCAAGGGGACAGACATGCGGGTCTGGAAGTGAGAGACAGCACCCAGGCCACGGGCGTCATTAAGTAGAAGATGTCGCCTGGAGGGAGGGCGGAGAGTGGAGGAGGAAGCCAGGGCAGACCCACCTGCCGTCTGCTCAGAGGGTGCGCCAGCGGTCACAGGCGAGGGGAAGCCCAGAGCAGGGAGGGCAGGGCGGCCAGGAGGGCGGCGGGTGTCTCTTGGGACCCCACACGGTGGCCGGGCTTCTTCATGGAAGGTGTGCGCGGACCCATCCGGCGTCCTCAGCGCCTCGCTCCTGGCCAAGTCCTGCCACACTCAGGGCCGCCTGGCCCTGGGACGAGGCCAGCAAGACACCCCACGCCACAGGCTGAACAGCCGGGCCCAGCAACCACAGCGGGTCGGGTGGGGTGCCGAGCTGAGGCTGGAGGAGTTTCTCCGGCCCTGATCCTGGCTCCCCACAGCTCTGTCGGGCCTCGGGGGCCACGCGGGCCGACTAATTGGTGCCCTGGGGTTAAGCGCTTTCCCAGACCGCCATCTCACGCCCGACACACCAGGCTGGCTGCTTGCAGGGAGAGGGATGTTTGTGTGTGAGAGCTGATTGGTTTCTGACAAATCCAGCGTGGCCTCTTTTTAGCACCTACCCTCCCCTGGGGGCTGGAAACCCGATATTTTAATGATCTGCTGCAGACCCTTTGGGGGTGGGGCGGGACGTGCAGAGCTGCATCCCCCGGGGGTGGGCCTGGTCGCCGTCTCATTCGCAGGTGAGGGCTCCAGGGTGGGAGGTCGGGTGGCAGGCCGGCTCGGCTGGCTGTCCACCCTCTTTGTCCGC
>NW_007247784.1:109698-110297 GCF_000164805.1 Carlito syrichta | reverse complement strand
GGAGTCGCCCTCCACGCCCTCGCACGGCGCCCATCAGACGCCCCGCACGTGCGGGCCGTCGCCCCGGATGACACGCCCGCGGCCCAGCCCTCCGGGGCTGGCGAGCACCGTCTCCGAGGGGGCTGCGGGCCTGCCCTCCTGCTCGGGGCCTCTGGCTGGGCCGCCTGGCCCCCGCTTCCTGGGGCTCCGGCCTGCGATCCTATCAGGCCTCAGGCGCTCGCTGATCATTATCCCCCAGCCCTTCCGACGCGGCAGACAGGCCGTCCATTTAATTTCGTAAAACTAAACAGCACGCTTGGTTTTCCAGGATGCACTCGGATCGTGCTGTGTTCTGTGGAATGTTTTTCAGAGCAGTGAAAAATTTAATTTCTTCCCCCGGCATCAAGATGTGTCAAACATAATTCATCCCTAAAGATAAATATTGAAACCCCAGAGAGGGGAGACGGCTGCAGAATTTCCAGGGGCCGGGGCCGGGGGCGGGAGCGGGGTTCTCCCTCCCGATGCCACCAGTGAAGGAGCTAAAAAAAAGTGTAAACGAAAGGAAAGTCAAGCAGCTGACTCCGGGTCTGGTCCCGTCTCCCGCTAGAGCTGCCGTGGAC
>NW_007247784.1:105100-109678 GCF_000164805.1 Carlito syrichta | reverse complement strand
GCCGGTGGGGGGCCGGGCTGCCCCGCCCGGCGATGAGGCGGACGCGTGGGGGGTGTCGTCTGTCTCGGGACTGGACAGACGTCCCCCCTTGCCTGTTTTCCCTCAGCCCTGGTTCTTTCTTCCCGAGTAGGTTCGCCCCCACTCTGCGGGTCCCATCTGGGACTCACAGAATCTCCGAGGGGGAAGGCGGTCAGAGTTCTGCCTCTCTTCCATGAACGGGGAAGCGGGCCCGAAGAAGGCGAGGGAGCGACCCCAGGTCACACCATGAGCCGACACGGTCATCGTCATCGCCACTGTCATCGGCACCACCACCGCCGTCGTCATCGCCGTCGCCATCAGCGCCACTATCCCCACCATCACCATCATGACCCCCACTGTCGCCGCCACCATCACCACCATGACCACCACCCCCGTGCCCATCACCACCAAGGCCGCCATCTCCACCCTCGTTGCCATTGTCACCGCCGCCATCGCCGTCACCGTCACCATCAGCATGACCACCACCATCAATGCCATCACTGTCCCCACCGCTCTGACCATCGCCGTCACCGTCGTCACTGCCATCACCGCCACTGTCACCGCCGCCACCACCATCGCCACCGCCACCACCACCCTTGTCATCGCCGCCGTCACAAGCATCATCACCGTCATCGCTGTCGCCATCAGCGTCACTATCACCACCATCAGCACCATGACCCCCACTATCCCGCCACCCCCATGCCCATCTCCATCAACGCCACCATCACCACCATCGCCGCCACTGTCACTGTCACCGCCACCATCGCCGTCACCGCCGTCACCACCACCCTTGTCACCGTCATCACCATCACGACAACCACCCTCATCGCCATGACCATCAGCATCGCCGTGGTCCTCCCACCACCACCGTCGCCACCGTCACCGCCGCCATCATCACCACCGTTGCCATGGCCGCTGTCATCACCATCACAGTTGCCGTCACCACCACCGCCGCCGCCGCCACCAGCGCCACGCTCACCACCACGACGACCGCCATCACCGCCACCGCCACCATCTTCGCCCCCATCCAGCATTCTTCTCAAAAGGGGTGCAGGTGTCCCGGCCACCACGAGACTTTAGGTCTCCAGACTCTTTTCTGGGGGGTCCGCCTTCCCCCTCCGGTCCCCCATGCTCACGCCATCCCTCCTTCTCCCCCGTCCCCACAGGAGGTGGCTTCTGCCACCGCAGGTCTTCCCTCCCATCCTCCCGCCTTCCTGTTTCCTTCTCCGGCGTCCACACTGCTTTCCACCACCCCGGTCCTTGCTTCGCCTCGTGTGCAGGAGTGCCTGAAACCAACGATCCCGGACACGAGGACTAGAACACGGAAGAGGAGGGGAGTGCAGACAAACGCAAGCTGCAGGTCGAGCCAAGTGTGACAGCCCTGGGCGAGCTGCGGCCCGTCTCCACCGCCACGCGGAGGGACACAAGGGCCCGGCCTCTTCCCCGCACTGCGCCTTGGTCTCTCGTCCAGGAAATGTCTAGGGGGCAGGGCAGGACGGCTCTGCTGGAGGGCCTGAGGGCCCCACACGGCTCACTTGCCTCCAGCGCCATGCGGTAGCGGGCGGCGGCCCCTGGTGGGGTCTTCCAGGGCTGGCAGGGGAGGCACCCCGCCTCACCCCAAAGTGTGCTCGGCCCAAGGTCCGGGCTCCTTCACACCCCTCCGAGGGCCGGGGGCTTCGGCCACCAGCTCTCCGACAGGCCACGTCTCTTCTGGGCGCCTAACCCCGGAGCCCTGCTGGGGGGGTGGGCAGGTTGGCTTGAGCCTGGGCACGCCTGTTCCCCCGAGGTCTGTGGGGACAGACACCCACAGTGCCCCCTCCAGGCCTGTGCCCTCGGTGGGCTCCTGCCACCCACCCTCCCGCAGCCAGATACTTTGCATGGCAGGACCCAGTTGGGCTGGGTTTGGCCGGAAGTCCACCCATCACAGCTGCATCTCCGGGAGAAGTCTGAAGTTCCAGAACACTCCTCCAGGAGCTTTCCAGCATGGAGGAAGGCCGCCACCCTGCTCTCCTCCCCCTCTCCTCCCCTCCCCAGGGTGACAGGTAAAGGGGCGAGTCTGGGGCAGTGACTCAGCTGAGGTGTGCGTCATGCCTGGCAGAGCAATCTGACAACCATGGCCACCGAACGAGGCCCTGTCCGAGAAGGGCCACAGCCACGTGACATCCAGATGGCCTGCTTGGTCACGGAACAACTGGCCTGGCTGTGCGGTCATCTCCCTGCCCGGCCTGGCCATGCTGGGCAGCTCTGGGGTTCGTGGCTCCCAAGGGCCGGCACCTCCGGGACCCGGGACTTCCAAGCAGCCCCCAAGTCAACGAGGGTGCGGCCAGAAGCAGTCTCCTCCCCTCGCTTGGGGCCGGCTGCCAGGAGGCGCAACTGTCCGCAGGAGGCGCAACTGTCCACAGGACCCAGCCGGTGACTTAGCTGGTAGCAGGCACGTCGCTTCCCGCCCCGTGTCCGGGACTCTTGGCGGAGGGCCGGGACAACGCCCTGTGGTCGTGGGCACCGTGGGGGTGAGGAGAACACCAGGCCCCAGAGAGACGGTTCCCAAGGCCCCAGGGCTGCTGCTCGCGCCGGGGCGGGCAGCCAGGGCCCCCGACTCCAAGTCACACGGCCTCGAGAGGCCCAGGGCGCAGAGGGAGGGCAGAGCCGGCCGTGGTGGTGCAGGACGTGGGGAGAGCCGTGCCCAGGAAGCCGGGAAGGGGCTGCGGTCCAGGACGGACAGCAGGGCCCCAGCCAGGCAGCAAAGAGAGGAGGCCACAGCCCGGGAGTGAGTGGGCCCTGGGAGCACTGGGCTGGGTGCAAAGGCAGGGCTGGAGATGAGGGTTCAGGGTCCAACCACACGGTCACCATCCGTCCATCCGTCCATCCGTCCATCCACCCATCCATTCATTCACTCACCCATCCGTCCATCACCCGCCCATCCATTCGTTCTATACATCATGTACTGAAAATCTCCTCTGTCGGGCTCTGGAGTGGACACGGAGGGAGACACAGCCAGCTTGCACACTAGTTCAGGCTGAGGCTACAATGAACCACCGCGCTCCAGCTTGGGCTGTCGAGTAAGACTCAAAAAAAGGAAAAATAAAAACAAGGGCGATAGTTGCACTGAGGAAATGGCCAGTTCCACCAAAAAGGAATCCAGGAAGGCTTCCTGGATGAGGCGTCATCTTGAGAGCCAGACAGGACCAGCCAAGTGGAGGGGGGCGGCTTTTCTGTAGAGCAGAAGCAGAGGCGAAGCCAGGGCAATGGACGGACTTGCTTACGTGGGGCGTCTGCCAGCCTGCTCGTCACCTGCAGACCAAGCTCGGCTTTCGGGCTGAGCAGACTCTGGAGTGTCCCCGCGGCATGGCCGCTTCAGATCCCCCATCCCGGGCCGTGTCCCCAGCCCCGAACCCGCCTGGCCCCGCACCAACCCGCCCCCGAGTCTGCCCTCCGCCTGGAGCCCACCCTCACCTCCCTTCCAAGGCGACCCCGACGCCGCCTCCCGCCCACCCTCCCCAGGGCCCATGCCCTCTTCCGAACTCTAGGACACCTCTGGCGCCTTCCACGGGGTGCGAGCACGCCCTGGCTGGTCATTCGGGAGGCTCGCGGGCTTCCTCGCCCCTTGGGGCCGGCAGTACAACCACAGGGCAGGCTCTGGAGCCAGGATGTCTGGGGGGAGGGGAAGAGAGAAACCAGGAAGCTTTCTGGAGGAGGTGACATGCCACGGCTTGAAGGGTGAATAGGAGTTTGCCAGACGAGGGAGGGAGGGAGCAGGGGAGTTCGGGCAGAGAAAGCAGCCCAGGCGCAGAGCAGAGGGGTGAAAACAGCGTCAGGGTCGTCAGATGGTAAGAAGTTGGGAGGGAACGGGCGGGTGCTGGAGGTGAGGCCGAGGAGGACCTGGAGCTCCTGCTGACCACGGTGGACGGCCCACCCGGCACCCAGGAGTCGCCCTCCACGCCCTCGCACGGCGCCCATCAGACGCCCCGCACGTGCGGGCCGTCGCCCCGGATGACACGCCCGCGGCCCAGCCCTCCGGGGCTGGCGAGCACCGTCTCCGAGGGGGCTGCGGGCCTGCCCTCCTGCTCGGGGCCTCTGGCTGGGCCGCCTGGCCCCCGCTTCCTGGGGCTCCGGCCTGCGATCCTATCAGGCCTCAGGCGCTCGCTGATCATTATCCCCCAGCCCTTCCGACGCGGCAGACAGGCCGTCCATTTAATTTCGTAAAACTAAACAGCACGCTTGGTTTTCCAGGATGCACTCGGATCGAGCTGTGTTCTGTGGAGTGTTTTTCACAGCACTTATTAACTTAATTTCTTCCCCCGGCATTTGAAGGAGTTATAATCACTTGTTCCCGAGAAATAAATATTGAAACCCTTAACAGATTACACAGTGAATGAAACATCTAGGAACATTTTGAGTTGCTTTATAAGCCACACACTAATAATATATGTGTTTAAATACAGTACCAAAAGCTACTTTTGCCTACTGGTGGCACAAGATTTTGCTATGCATTTCAATAAGTATTTAATTTTCATTTGCCAGAGGACAAAAAAAGCCTCTCTTCTCTAATGTACTTATTTG
>NW_007247784.1:99826-105080 GCF_000164805.1 Carlito syrichta | reverse complement strand
GCCTAAAACCCCTCGCGACAGAAGTCCTCAATTAAAGTCACCTGCTGGTCTCTGTCAGCAGAGCTTGACGCTGTCAAATGATGCCGAGCCCCTTAAGCCAATACAAGTCATTACGGAGGCGGGGGCCGGAGCCCCGACGCGGGGGCCGGGAGCCATCCGGGATCGACCGATGCCTTCCTCGGTGGAGGGCGGGGCCCCGGGAGCCCGGCTCCCCGCCGGCCGCGTCCACAGGGGCCTCCACCCCTGGATCCAATTAGGCCGCGGCCCAGCGGGTCCAGGGTTCGCGCTGAAAGGCCATCAGTAGGCGAGCCCATTAATAACTCGCCGGTGCCCTGCGTATTGTAATTGTCAGGCTGCAATTTACAGTAATCCTCCCATGCAAAAGCCCCCATCGCTGCAGCTGATTGGAAAGTCATACGCCCGTTTGAAAGAGAAAAACACAAGATGTCTGGGTCACAAGGCCAGGGCGCGCAAGTGTGTGTGCTGAGTGACAGACATTTTAGGACTAGCCTGGGACCATATTTTAAAAGGTCACTGAAAACCCTTGGCTTGGGCCCTCTGACAAACAATGAGCGTTCCATATATTTATTTGCCATCTCTTTGTTTTTACAGCGAGCAGAATAAATGAGCTCAATGACCTTGTGCGGGCCTGCATATTGTCAGCGCAGGTTATAAGTCATTATTAAACTCCATCAAATCCAACCAAGCCCGGGCAAGCCAATGAGACTAAAAGTTATTTGCATTCCTTCTGTCATAAAAAATCATATCCCCTTACTCAAGACCTTCGTTTCTTTATTAAACGCAGCCACAAGAGTATTTTAGGTCTGGCTGCATAAGCTCAGGAAAACCTTCCCAGTACAGCTCAGGGTAACAGCTTAGGCCGATTCCACTAAAAAGTCCCAGTTGAGTGTATCTGGGCACTCCATCAAGACCTACATATTACTTTTAAATAAGATTAGCCTCTATATTTTGCTGCTTAAGTTAAAACTTTTCATGTCATTCTCTACTTTTATGTAAACTCCAACGTAATTCTGTTTTAGCAAAACACTTCAAACAAATTAAAAACCTCAAGCCGAACGTGTCCTTAACGAAATCTGTCCTAATGGCATCGCCATGTGTTGGCTGACACGAAAACACGTTAAATAAGACGGATTTTCCCTTCACGTCCCTGCGTCTGTAATCACGGCCGCGCGCGTGCACCTTCCGTCACGACGGAAAAGCAGTTATCTGTCCCCCGAATCTCATCTGACCAATCACTTCCCAGCGACCCGCAGCCTCTGTTTAAAACATTGGCTTTCCGGGTCTGCCCCCAGCGGGGCTCTGCGTCCATTTTAAGGAAAGAAGTGGCCCACTGGGATGCTCGGGACGGGCCACCGACGGCAGACCGCGGGACCTTGTGGGTCCTGGGGAACGGCCGGGGGAAACAGTGACTGCCCGACGCCTCCACTTCCGGGCCAGGAGGGACGGTGGCACCGCGGCTCAGCGGGGTCTGAGAGGCTGCTGCCAAAAGCCACCGGCCGCAGAGAAGGCCACCGGCCACGTGTCCTCGGCGCCTTCATGCTCCCACCGCCCTGCGTGCCCAGCAGTGTCTTCGGGCCACAGCAGCACGGCCTGGGGAGTGCCCCCTGCATCTCATTCGCTCCTGCCCCGGGCACGCAGACACTGCCCCGGTGGCTTCAGAAATCGGCTGCCCCCGATTTCTGACCCCATGTCCCCCTGGGGCTGGAGCCTGCCCTCCAAGAAAGGCAGGAGCTGCCGT
The DNA here is from genome assembly GCF_000164805.1 of Carlito syrichta. NCBI lineage: Eukaryota > Metazoa > Chordata > Mammalia > Primates > Tarsiidae > Carlito > Carlito syrichta. The sequence continues at coordinate 103,321 of NW_007247784.1, read as the reverse complement.
CCCTACCGAGTGGCCACTCGAAGCAGATCTCGGAGAGGCGGAGGCCACCACCCTGGTGTGGCAGGCAGGACTCTCCGATGGCCCGGGACGCGGCTCCCCGGTCGACAGGCCTTGCAGGAGACCCGCCCTTTGAGTGTGGGAGGCCCCGTGAATATGATATCATTGCCATGGGAAGGTTACCTTACAAGGCAAAGGCAAAAGGATTTTGCCAGCGTAAGTAAGGTCCCTAGTCAGTTGACCCTGAGTCCTTCAGAATGGAGACATCCTGGGTGGGCCTGGCCTAATCAGGGAAACTTTTTTTCTTTTAGGTTGGAAAACATAGCTTATGGAAAAAGTATATTAGAGGGTGAGCAAACATTCACCTCCCCAAGGCGGAAAATGGGGCCAAGGCTAGGACAGATGACGAACATGGCTCAAGGAGCCACAGGGTCAGACCATGGCTTAGCAAAGCAATGGCCTGGTGACCCTTTTAGAGGACAATCTAACCTTTCCAGAAAAGAGACATTTGAAGTGAGAGAGAAGCTCTCCTGCCGGCCTTGAAGATCAGGCTGTCAGGAGTTCGGCATCTACAAGGAAATCGGTTCTGCCAGCAACCACATGCGCTCGGAAGGATCCCGAGTTCAGAGAAGAGCTCACTCCCGTGACACCCTGACTTCAGCCTCGTGAGACCCTGCGCAGAGGACACCAGCCAAGCCGTGCCCAGAGTCAGGGCCCACAGGCATTGGGAGGCAACGAGTTTGCACCGTTAAATGTTACGCACGTGGCCAGGAATGGACTCGGGGCCACCAACCGAGACGTGCTCTGACCGCCACGCTGTGACCACGTTTCCCCCGTATTCCTTCCTGGTCTTACAGTCTACGCATGAGCTCCAAGTTGCTTTTACCTGAGACTTTCTTATCCTAAAACACACTCTGGGGTTTCTGGTGTGTTGTTGATTTTTAGAGACAGCATCTCATTCTGTTGCCCAGCCTGGAGGGTGGTGGCACGCTCGTGGCCACCGCAGCCTCAACCTCCTGGGCTCAGGCGATCCTTTTGCCTCAGCCTCCCGAGTACCTGGGACTACAGGTGCGCAATACCATGCCCGGCTAATTTTTCTATTGTTTATAGAGATGCAGGCTCGCGTGTTGGTCTTGAACTCTCAGGCTCAAGCAGTCCTCTCGCCTCGGCCTCCCAAAGTGCTGGGATTACAAGTGTGAGGCCTAAAATATATTTTTTTGTCTACAAAAATCTGCTTTTTGACTTGGCTATGACTCTGAGTATTATCAAAGAGCTTTCTTATAATACAAAAAAAAGAGACTACAATACCTTGTATTTTTCAAAGGCACCAAACAGCAGCATATTTGACACCGATCCGAAATGCTCCTGTTAAGCCCATAAAAACGAGTACCTTAGGAGAAAAGCTGTACCTTTAAAAACACCTGACTAAATAGTCCTTAAGTGCAACACAGCAAATTCCTACGGTGGATTCACTGGATTTACAGCCATCAAACTATATTAAACTTACAATATCAAGATTTATCACCCATTAAATGGAGCCTTGTTTTAGTAACATCTCGCTTTCGATCCCAAAGGGTCTCAAATACCTCCGACGCTGCGCCAGGGCCCTCCGCCGCAACGCGTAACGAGGTAATCAGAAACCCCGCCGGAAGGCCGCGGCCACCGCCATCAAGGAAGGGCAGCGGGGCCTGGGGCAGAGGGCGGAAACCGTACCCGGATCCAGAGGCACGGGCCGGGGCCGGGCGGCCCGAGCAGGCCTCCCGCCCCGGTGGCTTGCGGACGTCAGTTCTGGGGGGCGCAGCCCTTTCCTCCGACACGGCGTCATCGGAAAGGGCAGGAAGGCGAACGCAAACCGCGGAGCAGCCTCGCCGAAGCAGGGAGGAGAGAGGACGCCAAGGCCGGACGCGTGGCTCACGCCTGCAGCCCCAGCACTTGGGAGGCGGAGACGGGAAGATGGCCGGAGCCCAGGAAGTCTAGACCAGCCTGGGCAACACAGCCAGGCCCCGTCTCCACCAAAATCTTTAGAAATCAGCCGGGTGTGGTGGCGCATGCCTGGAGTCCCCGCTCCTTGGGAGGCTGAGGCGGAAGGATCTCTTGAACCCAGGAGGTCGAGGCCGCGGTGAGCCGGGAGCATGCCACCGCACTCCAGCCTGGGCAACAGAGCGAGGCTCTGATTCAAGAGAGAGAGGGAGGGAGGGGAGCCTACGCCCCACAGGGACCCTCCCTTCAGGCGCCTCGGCTTTGCGGCATGCTGGGGGGGGCCCGTTTCCACTTCACCGGCTCCTCCCTGCCCACGAGGATCACGGGAGCATCTCTTTAAGGAGGCAGCTGGCTGGGCCGCACCCAGAGATCGGGCTGCGCTGGGGTCCGCCGGCCTGGCTGCACCCCAGCTGAGGCCTGAGGAGCCCAAGATTCTGAGGAGGCAAAAGACTTGCCAAAGGGCTGCACGGTTGAAAGCCACAACCCAGACCGACGCAGCCTGTCCTCAGAGTGTCTGCAGGATGTCACAGTCCACCCTGAAGGCGTAACTTTGGGTTGAAGTGGGTGAGTTACTTTCCAAGCTTTACAGTAATCGTATGCCTGAAATAATGCTTCAAAAACATTCAGGGCTTTATGATATGCGCAAATTATATGATCAGTGTCTTAGGAGCTTCTCTGAGCTACCATGTGAAGAATAATTGCGTCTACTGAAGAGATCACAAATGTTTACGGCACCATGCATCGACAACTACATGGTGAGGCCCTCTATAAGGAGAACTCCTACTCATCCCTCAAAACCCCATTCATGTCTCAGGCCTTCCGTGAATGTTCCCTTCACTCAGCCTTCTTTGACTGTACCATGGTCAATCCGTACTAGAGAAGACACTGGACTGAAATCACATGGTTACACACAATCATCCCCACTATAACGTGAGCCCTGAATGTGGGGTCCATGACTTATTTTGAAGACATCCCTGAATCTCTCTGCTCACCTGGAGACCAGGAACGACCATTGGGCCCACTCTTACCTGAAACAGGAGGAACACAAGTTGAATGCACAGTACGGGTTTTACTTTCTTTTAAGAGTCAGGGTCTCGCTCTGCTGCCCAGGCTGGAGTACAGCGATGCAATCACGGCTCACTGCAGCCTCAAACCCCTGGGCTCAAGCAGTCCTCCTGCCTCAGCCTCCCGAGTAGTTGGGACTACAGGCACATACCACCCTACCCTGCTAATTTTTTTTTCTTTTTCTTTTGCGGAGACAGGGTCTCCTCTGTTGTCCGGGCTGACCTCAAACTCTTGGCCTTCAGCAATCCTCCTGCCTCGGCCCCCAAAGTGCTGGGATGACAGGCATGAGCCACCATGTCTGGCCTCAATAAATATTTATCTGTCGTTATTATTTAGACCTGGCCACACCTGTCGCTTAATTGCCTGCCACCCTACGGTACTGTCTCTATGGCAAGCATCACCTTCCAGCAGCATGGAGTTTCCTCAAGCTCCGCCTCCCCGCCCCGCCCCCAC
>NW_007247784.1:88383-99508 GCF_000164805.1 Carlito syrichta | reverse complement strand
GGCGGCTCATGCCTGCCAGCCCAGCCCTCTGGGAGGTCGAGGCAGGAGGACTTCTTGAGCCCAGGCGCTCCCGGCCAGCCCGGGCAACACAGCAAGACCTCGACTCCACAAAAGATGCCCCGAGCATGGTGGCACACAACTGCAGGCCCAGCTCCTCGGGAGGCTGAGGCAGAAGGATCACCCAAGCCCAGGAGGTCAAGGCAGCAGTGAGGCATGACTGTCCCCCGGCGCTCCAGCCTGGGTGACGGCACGAGACTCCTCATTCAAAAAAGAAAAGAAAGCCTGTGACTCTGGCTGCTAGAATGTAGGGGCTTGTCCCGTCATGACTCTAATCCCTGTCGCTTCCACGTTCACAAATGGAATTCCGAGTGGCTGTGAGTGTCATCCGCCGGGTGTGGATGCCCAGGCCAACTCCGTCTTGTGACAGGGAGGTCAAGGCCGTGAGCAGTGGCTGGCTTGGCCAGAACGGCAGGCCCGGTGCCCAGGAGCCGGCCCCGGGCCCCAGCTGCTGGCTCCTGCAGTGTCAAGGCACAGGAGGGGCAATGTCGCCTGTCCTGGGGGCATGTCTGGGACTCCAGCCTCCCCTGTGTCAGCAAAGCGGGTTTCAACGGCCTTCAGTTCTGGAACGCCTGGACTTTCTATTTATAAACACAACCTCAAGCTGGAATTCTGGCTTGCTGGGAGGACTGATTCAGCCCTTTATTCCTAAAGAGGTAAACAGAATTTAAAAAAAAAACCCGAACGTCAAACAAAACACAAAAGAGGCCTAACGACTCTTAAAAACCCATCCAGCTCAAACACACTTTCCCGTAAAAGCCACCTACGGCCCGCTGTCTGCCACGCTCGAGCCTGGTCTCATGCCTGCTGCGGCCTGAGGGCCGACAGCCGTGGGCTCCTTCTCTTCACAGGGCGTGTGCTGGGGCTGCCACATTTCACAGGCTGGCCCACCGGAAACTGGCAGCAAACGCAAGTTCCAAGTTCAAAGCAGTCTGCATGGGTACGTCCTGTTCCTCCAGAACCCACACCCCAGCCGGGCCAGCCTCAGGGACCACCTTCCCGACCAGGTCGACTTCACGGACCGCCTTCCCCACCACATCACATGCATGGCCCACCCTTCCCAGCCAGGTTGACCCCACAGACCACCTTCCGCCCTAGATCCGCTTCCTGCACCGCCTTCCTCTCTGAGTCAGGTTCATGGACCACCTTCTTTACGAGGCCAGCTTCACGGATGACCTTCTTCGCAGTGTCGGTTTCATGAGCCACCTCCCTCGCTAGGTCAGCTTAATGAATGGCCTTCCTCACCAGGTCAGCTTCACGGACCACCCTTTCAGCTAGGCCAGCCTCATGGACCACCTTCCCGGCAAGATAAGCTTCACGGAGCATCCTCCTTACTAGGTCGGCTTCACGGACCACCTTCCCCAGCTAGGTCGGCTTCATGGACCACCTTCTCCACTAGGTCATGTTAACAGTCCGCTTTCCCGGATGGGTGGGCTTCATGAATCACCTTCTTCACAGGGTCAGCCTCATGGACCACCTTCCTCACGAGGTCGGCTGCACAGACCAACTTCCTCGCTTGGTAAGCTCCACGGACCACCTTCCCTCTACGTAAGCTTCATGAAACACCTTCCTACCTTGGACAGCCTTGTGGCCACCTTCAATCACGGGCCGCCTTCATGCCTAGGTCAACTCCACGGACCACCTTCCTCACCAGCTCAGCTTCGTCGACCCTCTTCCTCAGCAGGCTGGCTTCATGGACGACTTTCTTCATGAGGTCATCCTTATGGACCATCCCCCAACTAGGCTGGCTTCACAGACCGCCCTCCTCACTAGGTCAGCCTCATGGACCACTCTTCTCCCTAGGTAAGTTTCATGAGCCACCATCCTCTCAAGGTCAGCTTCATGGGCCACCTTCCCCACCAGGTCAGGTTCCTGGTCCACCTTTACTAGGGCATTTTCATGGTCGACCTTCCTCGCTGGATGGGTTTCATGGTCACCTTCCTTGCTAGGTCAGCCTCATGGACCACGTTCCTCTCTAGGTCAGCTACATGGACCGCCTTCTCCAATAGGTCAGATTCACGGACCACCTCCCTTCCTAAGTTGGCCTCATGAACCACATGCCTTGATAGGTCAGTCTCATGGACTGCCTTCCTCACTAGGTGGCTTCATGGATCACCTTCCAACCAATGTCAGCCTTGTGGACCATCTTCTTCACTAGGTCAGCCTCATCGAACACCTTCCATGCTAGGTCAGCTATATGGACCCGTTTTTCAATAGTCGGTTTCATAAACCACCTTCCTCACTCGGTCAGCCTTATGAACAATATTCCTCACAAGGTCAGCTTCACGGACCACCTTTCTCCCCAGGTAGGTTTTAGGGACCACCTTCCTCACCAGGTCAGATTCATGGACCCCCTCTGTCACTGGATCAGCTTTACAGACTACCTTCTTCCCTAGATCAGCTTCACGGACCACCTTCCTCCAAAGGTCAGCATCACAGACCACCTTCCCAGCTAGGTCAGCTTCATGGACCACCTTCTCGGCTTCTTGGGCCACCTTCCTCATGTGGCTAGCTTCTTGGGCCACCTTCCTCATGTGGCTAGCTTCATGGGCCATCTCCCTCTCCGGGTCAGCTTCACAAACAACCTTCCACCTCGGGTGACTTCATGGACCACCTTCCTTAGGAGGTGAGCTTCACGGACCAGCTTTCCCTGCTAGGTCAGTTTCATGAACGACCTTCCTCACTAGGTCAACTTCACGGACCACTTTCCTCACAGGGTCCACCTCACTGTCTTTCTCACCAGGTTGTCTTCATGGACCACTTTCCCAGCTACGTTGGCTTCATGGACCATCTTTGTGACTAGTCAGCTACATGAACAACCTTCTCACCTAGGGGAAACTTCAGTGACCACCTTCCTTATCAGGTCAGCTTCATGGACCACCTGCCCCAACAGGCAGGATTCTTGGGGTTCCTGCCACTCCAGGTCATTTTCACAGACCACCTTCCTGGTAGGTTGGTTTTACGGACCACCTTGCCAGCTAGGTCAGCCACATGGACCACCCTCCTCCGTAGCCCAGTCACATGGACCACCCTGCTCAGTAGGTCAGCCTTCTGGACCACCATCCAATCAAGGTCAACATAATGGACCACCCGCCTCACTAGGTCAGCCTTCTGGACCACCTCTCTCAAGAGGCCATAGACCACCTTCCCGGCTAGGTAAGCTTAACTGACAACAGACCTCACTAGGTAAGACTTATGGACCACTTACCTCACTATGTCAGCTTCATGGACCACCTCCCTTTTCAGGTCAGTTTCACAGACCACTTCCCTCACTAGAGAAGTTTCACGGGCCGCTTTCTTCACTAGGTCTGCTTAATGGACAACTTTCCACCTTAGGTCAGTTTCATAGGCCGCCTTCCCGGTAGGCTGGCTTCATGGGCCACCCCCCCAGCTAGGTCAGCCTCATTAACCACCGTCCTCAAAAGGTCAGCTCCGTAGACCACCTTCCCAGCTAGGTCTGCTAAATGGACAAACTTTCACCAGCTAAGCATCATGGACCATTTACTTCACTATGCTAACTTCATGAACCACCTTCCTGGCCAGGTCAGCTTTGTGCGTCAATGTGCTTGCTTATAGCACGTGGACAGTACACATGCGGTAACATGGTGGGATGGATAGTTAGGGGAAGGGGGTGGTGAGGGGAACATTGGAAACAGTGCCTAATATATGCTACTGGGGTTTATTCCCATAAAATAGCCATCCACTGACCTGGCTGTGGCCTGTCTCCACCGCCAGGATTTAACTGCTATGACAAGGACGGATCCGTCATGCTATTCACCACTCTGTCCCCAGCACCCGAAGAATGCCTGTAGGTGGTGCTTAACAAATACTTAAGTGAATAGATGTACTGAGTTACCAAGCAGTCAAAGCAAAAAGGGAAATGCACAGCAGCCATTCAAACCAAGTCTAGGTAAAGCACAGGCTTTTCTAGACGTTCCTCCCTAGGTCCTCTTGATTCTACCTGCACCAACACCGTCAGACAGCAGGGTGCAGGAGGACCGACCCTGCCCACGCTGGCGTCAGAGACACACTGATGTTTAGGAGAGACGTGGGTCACGCCCTTGGTGAACACACTATTTAAAAAAGGAAAGAGAAAAAAACCACACCAGTGTCCCACCTTCTACTCAGCCGGCAGCCCCCGACAGCCCCAGGTAGCAGAGAAAGCGTCACCCTGAGGTCGGCACCGACTGAGTGCCCCTGACCAGGCAGCACTTGGGACCCAGAACGTGCAGCGGCATTAGGACCTGCCTTTGTACCGGATTGAAAAAACGTGGTACATGTACACAATGGAGTATTACGCAGCCATAAAGGACAAAATTATGAACTTCACGGCAACCTGGATGGACTTAGAATCTATAATACTGAGTGACCTATTGATGAGCTGCTTACTAACATCGAGCCGTGTTTTCTGGTTTTGTCTTGAATTTGCCTTTCGCCATCTGACTCCTCACCCCACTCCCATCCTTGCTTTGTTCTCAGTGCCTGGATCTGAAGTGCCAGAAACAAAGAAGTGAGCATCCCATGTTCTCACTTACAAGCGGACCTTGAATAACGAGCGCAATACTCTAAGAAAAGGACTGGCAGTCGTGGGCAACTGCCAGGAGAGGGCGGGGGCAGGATTGGCAGTAGTGGGAATCAGCTGGGGGGAACACACCCCATCAACAAGGGTACGTGGACCGTGGACATTTGCATACCTAACCCTGGACTGCACCCCACATCTTGAAAGAAAAAAGACATGCCTTTGTGTTCCAGTGGCTCTTGACTTGGAACGAGATGACGCCAACAGGGCGAGACGGCCAGGGCCTGTCGGAGGGACCGGAGGACACGCTGAGGTGGGGCCGGCTGTGGGAAGGAGGGTCTCCGGGCTGTGTCTGCAGGTGGGCAGTGGTGGGGAAGGATGCGGGGCTGGGGGGAGGGGCGGTCGGCAGAGTCGACCCCCCGGGGCATGGCTCCCCTACCAGCTGCAGATCTGGGCTTCCCAGGAAGGTGGTGCCCACCAACCTGAGTTGCGAGCAGCTCCTCACAGGAAGGGGAATTCGGGAAGCAGGTTCTCTGGGCTGTCAGGGTCAAGGCCCGGACGCGGCAAAGCTGATTTTCAGGAGAAGCCTGACTTCACAACCCCAGTCGCAGGTCAGTTGAGCCAGAGTCCCAGGACCGGGACCCACCCACCGGCAGCTGGGAGCCGAAGTGACCCAGTGACCAGAAATCCTCAGGGTTGCCTTCCGGTCCACCCACCGCAGGGACAGCCGGTCACCTTCAGGAGAGACCCAGGCCTGCTGGCGGACAGGCCACAGTGAGGCTGCGTTTCTGGCACCATCCGAGGTGGTTCCCGAGTGCCCAGGTGCCCCTGGTGGGCAGGTCCTGAGAGGGTTGCCAAGGATGCCATATCCCAAGATCCACCGGGGAAGCGGCTGGGGTCTAAGAGCGCGAGAAATGCAGTCCTCCCTCGAATCCGATGCACCTTAGGATGCCAAAGGACCCAAGAAGCTCTGCATTTATCCCATGCCCGCCCATGCTTGGTAAACCACGGAGGCTGTCTCTGCTGCACCACACCCACTGACGACCCTGGAGTCCACTCGCCTCTCCATCTCCAAGCAGATCCAGGCACCGAGAACAAAGCGAGGACGGGAGTGGGGTGAGGAGTCGGACGGCCAAAGGCAAGTTCAAGACAAAACCAGAAAACACCGCTCGGTGTTAGTAAGCAGCTCATCCAAAACAGCTTCCGAAGACTGGCAGAAAAGAATTATCAAGACACGAACCGCACGCTCACAGCACTCCTGCCACCGGACATCCTCTGGACCGGATCCAAACGCCACCCCCTACCCAGCCAGGAAAGACCGGGAGGAGGGGACCGAGGTCAGGAGACACCCTGCTCACCTACCAGGGCAAGAATGCCCCACAGGCCACACTCGTCATGTGTGTGCAAATGCATATGGGCACGTGTGTGCACTGGGGTGTGTGCAGTTTGGAGCTGAAGCCTTGGCCTCACTCATGGAGCGGAAGAGATCACTGCGCTCCCCGGGTCACCCTGTCAGCCGTGTGACCAGCTCCCTTTTTAGTCCTGTGGTAGTGACGCAGCCCAGCAGGAGGGCTTTCCTGAGGGTCAGAGGCTCTCCCCGTTCGTCAAGGGTGACTGCAGAAGCAGGAGGGAAGAAAGCCCAGAGGTCAGAGCTCATGGCCTGTGTGCCGGGGGTCTGGCAGACAGACTGGAAACAAGGGACGGGGCGCGCCCTCAGATCACCGGAGGCAGCCCCGGGGGTGGGGTGCTGGAGGCTGTCGGGCATTGGGAGCAGAGCCTCGGCGGGTCCCAGTCCTGGCTGTCCTCCAGCGAGGATGACTGTGGTGAGCAGAGAAAGGACGGCCAGGGCCGCCCACAAACCCAGGAGGCAAGGCCAGCGCAGCCTGTGTTGGGGGAAGCGTCCCCGCCTGGTCTTCTCAAGAAATAACCCACACACAGACACGTCTGTCTCTGAAGACCACATGACGCGGGGAGCTCCTGCATGATGGGGACGTGTGTGTTTTAGGTGCACACGGATTCAAGGCTCACGGGCTCTCAGGCAAGTGACGCTCCTGCCGTGTGTGGGACGAGGCTGCAGTGACAATCAGTGGTCGCGGCGGGCCGAGCTGGCGGTGAGGCGCTACACCAACCCTGACACAACTCTCGCCGGTCCTCAGGGCTCCCGGCCCCTCCGCCTCGAGGCGAGAACGCGAGGTCAAGACAGTTCAACAACCCACCCCACCCCACGGGGCCAGGACCAGGCGGCCCACTCCAGGCCACTTCCCGCCCAAAGCAACCCTTGTCACAACTGCACTGAGGAGAAAACGGCATCCGACGAATCACTCAGCGCAGACCCAACCCGTTGCGTGTGCCACCAATCTCAGGTGTGAGGTCCACAAGCCCTCACCCGAAACCCTTGACTTGAGAAGGGTGCACTCTGCCAACCCGAAGTTTCTGAATTTGAGCAAGGTAACTCAGGGCATGTCCCATATATCATGCAACACTCCCAGCAGGGTCTGCAGCGAAACCCAGGACCAGACACACGTGGTGGGGCAGGGACTGTGCACCGACTCAGCTCTGTGTGAGTCAGGTTGTGTTGCCAAGTTCCGGAAACACTGGATTCGGTGCTTCCTGGACTTCAGAAGGACAAATGTGCATTCGGAAGTATGTGAGGATATTAACCGCGCCTCCGTCTCTAACCAGTCATTGGGAACAAGGCTAGGACCTCGCAGGGTCCAGGCTAAGTCCACAAGGGCACCTCCACCAACAGCATGACTGTTGCAAAGAAACAGTGGCTTCACGGGTGTGCACGTGTGCGCGCACACGCACATGCGAAATCCAGAGCTGCCTCAAGATGAATGCACTCTGAGCACGTTGCCGTTTTGCCTCAGTGATAAAATTAAGGAAAAAACCAAGAAGTCCGGTATGGAATATTCTCCAATTTGTTAACTAAAAAAGCAACATGAAGTGTGACAGTGTGTTACCACATTTACCAAACGTGGCAGAACATAGCATTTGCTTATTTGTGTGAAATGTCTGGAAACAAACCTGAACTAAATAATACTGGCTACCCGTGGGGGAGAGCTCTGTATATACAGACATACTTTTAACTGCAATGCTTTCTATTCATCTTTAGATGTTTTATTCTTAATCGTGTTATGGTAAGTCCTACAGAAAAAAATATTCCTTAAAAATAAGCTTACTGGTCAGGGGTGGTGGGTCATGCCTGTAATCCCAGCACTTTGGGAGGCTGAGACGGGAAGATCCACTTGAGGTCAGGAGTTCAAGACCAGCCTGGGCAACATAGCAGGGCCCCAACTCTACAAAAAATGTAAAAATTAGCTGGCATAGTGGTGCACACCTATTGTCCCAGCTGCTTGGGAGGCTGAGGCGAGAGGATCTCTTAAGTCCAAGAACTTGAGGTTACAGTAAGCTATTACCATGCCATTGTACTCCAGCCTTGATGACAGATCCATTTCTTTTTTTTTTTCTTTTCTTTTTTTCCGAGTTGGAGTTTCAGTCTGTGGCCCAGACTGAAGTGCCTTGGCCGCTCCTGATCACCGCAGCCTCGACCCGCTGGGCTCTGGCGATCCTCCCGCCTCAGCCTTCCAAGTAGCTGGAACTACAGGCACATGTTACCACACCTAGCTGATTTTTTGATTCTTTAATCTTAATCGTGTTATTGTAAGTCCTATAGAAAAAATATTCCTTAAAAATAAACTCCAACTCAAAAAAAAAAAAAAAAATTTGTAAAAGCTTCCCATTTGTGCTACTGAGATTGAGCTATGCACTCCTTTAATCCTCTCCCCCGATCCAGGGAAGGGCAAAGCTTCAGAGGCATCGGGGCTGTGATCAATTTCCAGAGCAGAGAGACGGGATTGAGAACACCCAGAAAGACGGGAGGTTTAAAGGCTCAGCTTCCAAGACCCGAATGAGCAGGTGAGCACCTTGTCCAAACGGCTGGGACTGAAGACAAAGGTCAGGGAGGTATGGACCAGGCAGACGCAGAGCGTGGCACAGGTTCTGAGCAAGTGTAGAGACGACACACTCGCTCGTGCACATGGGTGTGTGGCTCCCAGCTTCCCTCCCCAGCACCCGGAGGCGAGAGTGCCAGTCTGCGTGCGAACTGCTGGACTTGGGTGGCTGTAGGTTCAGAGGCCCAAGGGGAGGCATTGCCCTGGTCCCACAGTGATCTGATGCTTGTGTGAAGGTTGGTCCAAGGGTGACGCTGACGCAGAACACCTTATCTGAAGGTTTGGTTCAGCTGCAGCGGGTTGGACCGCTGAACAGGTACGCGTCGCCCCAAGCTAGAGCTGGTGCGAGGTGTGAGGTCTGCAGCAGGAAGCAAGAAAAGGTCTTGCTCTCAGCGTCTCTTCTCGTCCCGTGCGGGGTTGGCCAGACACAGTGCGGTACTAAGTGCTGTGTTAAACCCATGACCGTGTCAGGGCCGCCCTGGGTTAACCACTGGGTGGGACCCTGATCAACTCGGAGCCAACCCTGCTGAGACATCTCCACAGAGATCTGCTACCTGCACGCCGGGCCTGTGCTAAACACCTTCCTGCGTTCTCTCCCTTAGTCCTCTTGGCCAGCCTCTGGGATCCAGACATTCCCATCTTCACTGCTGCAGAGGAACACGGCACCATTTGTCCAAGGCTACACAGTCAGTGAGAGAGCAGCCTTCACGGGTGGGAAGTCTGACGCCAGAGCCTACAGGGTGGCCACGGTGCCAAGGCAGGGGGTCTCAGTCACGGAGGGGTCGGTCACAAGGGGCTTTGCAGGCCATGGGAGAAGTTTTGATGGATGTGCGTTCTATCCTGAACAGATCACTCCAGCAACAGAGTAGAAACAGATCAGGGAGGGACAGAGAGGGGAAGTAGGTTGACCGGTGAGGGGGCTGTGACACCAACCAGGTAAAGGCCGCAGTCTTTTGATCAGGGTGGTGGCAGCGGAGATGGGATTAGGATCTATCTAAGAACCTCAACAACGGGACCTGGCAGGACACAGGGTGCGAGGGAAGGACAGGATCCAATGGTGAACCCTGCCAAGCTCCGATCCAGGCAGCCGGACGGGTGCAGGGATGTTTGCAGAGCACCCTTTCAATGCAGAGCACTAGAAAGATGTAAGGGCGCAACAAATGGTGCCAGGGAAACTGGAAATTCACATGCCAAAGGAGGAGGTTAGACCATTACCTTACACCAGAGGTGGACGGTCCCTGCCTCTGTGATGTTCCAACCTCACGATGGTGTAAAAGTGATTCCCACTCAGCAGAAGTGGAGCTTCGAGTACTCACATAATCAGTCTATTTCCACTTTCAGCGCCGTGTTCAACAAATCTCATGGGGATATTCAACAGCTGACGCTATGATAGGCTTTATGTTAGATAATTATGCCCATGGGCTGGTGAACGGGAGTGCCCTGTGCATATTTAAGCGAGGTTAGGCTAAGCCTAACCTAGGTGAATTAAATGCATTTTCAACCAAACGATGGGCTTGTCGAGACATAACCCCACTGTAACCCCTACAAAAATTAACTCAGAATAGGTCAAAGACCCAACTTAAGAGCTAGACTGTAAAACTCTTAGAAGAAAACAGTGAAAAAGCTTCATGACACTGAATTCAGCAATAAGTTCTGGACTATGACATCAAGCATAGACAAGAAGAAACGGACAAACTGGATTTTGCCAAACCTAAAAATGTTTGTGCATCAAAGGCCACCGTCAGGAGTAAAAAGGCTTCCCACAGGATGGGAGGAAACATGAGGTTTAACATTCAGAAGAGAGATTCTCTAAAGCCCAACAACCACCAAGAGCCCAGTTCAAAATGGGAAAATAACTTGGCTAATTTAACATACACAAATGACCAATAAGCACATGAAAAAAGGTGCAACATCCTAACCACTAGGCAAGTGCGGTTCAGATCCACAAAAACATGCCATTTCACACAAGCAGAATGGCTATTATCAGAAGCAGAAAACAGCCTGTCGTCCCAGCACTTTGGGAGGCCCAGGTGGGAGGATCACTCGAGCCCGGGAGTTCAAGACCAGCCGGGAAACGTAGAGGGACCGTGTCTCTACAAAAAAAATAAAAAATCAGCCAGGCATGGGGGCGCACGCCCGTATTCCTAACTACTCAAGGGGGCTGAGGTAGAAGGCTTGCTTGGGCCCGAGAGGTCAAGGCTGCAGTGTACCACTGCATTCCAGCCCGGGTGACAGAGACCCCGACTGAAAAACAAAATTCCACTGCCCAAAAATCCCAGAATACAAATGAGGAAATTGGAACTCTTGTGCACTGCGGGTGGGACTAGGGAAAACAGCATGGCATGGTCCAGTGGTTCCACACAGGACATAAAGCCCCAGACGGCGGGACACAGCGACTCCAACAGGTGTGTCTACGCGAACGTGCACAGCGGCATTCACAGCAGCAACCCACTGGCAGATGAACGAGCGGACATGTCGACATACAACGGGACATCACTCACCTTAAAAGGCAGATTCGGCCGGGCTCGGCGGCTCCGCCTGCCATCCTGCGCCTTCGGGAGGCTGAGGTGAGTGGATGGCCTGAGCCCGCGGGGTC
>NW_007247784.1:72204-88014 GCF_000164805.1 Carlito syrichta | reverse complement strand
CAAAAAAAAAAAAAAAAAAAAAAGGCAAATTCAGACATGCTACCATGTGGATGAACCTCGACGACATGCTAACGGAGCTAAGTCAGACTTGAAAGGAGACACATTGTCTGATCCCACTTACGTGAGGCCCTTAGAATAGTGAAATTCGGAGACAGAAAGTAGTCCCAGGCTACCGAGGCTACTGGGGGTCTGGAGGAAGAGGAAAGGGGAGTTGGGGTTTAGGGGGCTCAGAGTTTCAAGTAGAATAAAAAAAAAAGTTCTGGCGTAGAGGGTGGTGATGGTGGCACAACACAGTGAATCCACTGTATTTCTTTTTTTAAGAGACGGCTTCACTCTGTCGCCCAGGCACACCGCAGCCTCGACCTCTCGGGCACAAGCGAGCTTTCACCTCAGCCCCTTGAGGAGCTGGGAACACAGGCGTGCACCCCCATGCCTGGCTGACTGTTGATTTTTCTGTAGAGACGAGTCCCTCTACGTTGCCCTGGCTGGTCTTGAACTCCTGGGCTCAGGCGATCTTCCCACCTCAGCCTCCTGAGCCACTGGGACTACAGGCAAGTTCCACCAAGCGTGGCTCGTTTTTCTTTCTTTCTTTCTTTCTTTCTTTTTTTGGACAGGGTCTCATTATGTTGCCCATGCTGGCCCCAAAATCCTGGTCTAAAGCAATCCTCCTGTCTCAGCCTCCCCAAATCCTGGAATTACTGGCACGAGCCACTGTGCCCAGCCATGCATGTACTTTACGCCACTGAACTGGACACTTACAAAGGGTGAAGATGGTACATCTTATGTACGTCTTACCGCAACGACAGAAAAGAAAAAAATGAGGGTTTTGCCCGAAGTGCCTTGCGAGGGTAGGAAGCGCTCCTGGCCGCACCCCCGCGCCCGCCTGAGCAGGCAGGGCCCTGCTCGCCCCTTCCCTGAAGCCTGCGTCAGGCTCCTGGATCTGACACGCGCATTCGGGCCCGCCCTGCCTGCACACCACGCTCTGCGGAAGGACACGCCTGGCCTGGCTGCGCCTTCGCGGCCGGCCTTGGGAGCTGCAGCCAGAGCAGCTGCTCGTCTTCTGGGGCCGGGACCAGGGTGGCAGGAAGGACCTGGCCCTGAGGCCTGGCCCCTTCCTCAGGCTGGAAACGCAGGTGCCTTTCTCTCCTTTCGCTGAGAGCAGTGGGAGAGAGAAGGGATCGACTTCCACTTCCAAAGGAAAACGAAAATGTTTTCTCCTCCTGCAACCGTCTTATCATCCTGTTCCTACAACCAAGCGATTCATATTAGTGCTGAGTTTACTGAGTTGTAAAAAGCCTGGGTCAAACGCCTGAAATGACAGAACTATCTCCTCACCAAGGATACGGGAAATGTGTCCTCAAGACCGAGAAGCCGAACATTCTGTACACCCAGTTTCCAAAAACCCAAGCTCAATTAAGGAGTGAGTCAAATGCGTAAAATAACCCAAGACCCAGGACACAGCAGCCAATGGGACAGAATTTCCAAAGAACAAACTGGAATCACTTAAGTCTTCAACAAGACAATCGTTTCTACATAATTCTACAGGTTGGCATGAAGCAAAACTTGGTAAACAAAATTTCCTCGTTAAAATATGCACTTTCGTATGAATCACCATGGAATTGAAACGTTTTAAAGAACATCTCTGCTACCACTCAATGTTATTACCCACTGAATCAAGACAAACAAGAATGGAAAAAGAAAAAGGACACGAAGTGATCAGACCATAACTTTATTGGAGATTTACTCGGCTACAATTATTACAAAAGAACAGCTAAAGGAAACCGCGATCCATCAGGGGCGGCTGCAGGCTTTGCAGCAGGTCATACTTGTGAACGAATGACATCCCGTTCCTTAAAAACAGCTGCAGCATGTGATGGCAAAGAGTTTATTGTCAATCAAATTATAGGCGTTAGTTTGACTTGACTGTAGTCACTTTTCTTCACGCTATTTACAGCAGAAAAGCCAGGGACTGGCTTCCTGTCCACCTCGGTATCTGTGCTGCGTCACCCGCGGCTCAGGGGCTCCAAGTGTGTCTGTGCAATGGACACTGTCTGTGGGTGAGGTCCAAGTTAAAAATGGACTAGGAAGAAAACCAAGTCATGATTAAAATTATTTACAAGTTAGTTCTGAAAGACCATTTTCACACACAACGTCTGGGTGCAAATGTCCTAGATATTGCTACTGGCGTCTCGAACAGCTTCTAAAATCACTTTAATATTCTTAGTCTTAGACATATCTTTAAAACTTCTCATGTACAATATAAAATAAAGAAATTTATTTGGAAATCATTAAATTCCCGAAAAGTAATCGGTGGTTGGAAAAATAGACCTATTTAAACGTAATTAAAACAACCACACAGGGAATAAACATGACATGCGTTTCCTTCCGCGCCTGATGCAAACTGGTTAAGGATGCAGTTAAACAAAGACAGCAAGATCTGGGGGCCTACATGTTGCGTAAAAGGCTTGGATATCCTCACAGAGCCAGGCAGACGCTTGACACCGATGGGCCCCGAGTGGACCCGGCGGGCCTGGGCTCCACGACGGCGCAGTCCCTCCAGATGGCCCGGGGTGCGCCAAGCCGCAGCCGGAACTGACAGGACCGGCCACCGCAGCCGCTGGCCTCCTGCTGTCCAGGCAGCCTGCAGACCTCTTTCCGAGGGCGCACTCTCATTAACAAGGAAAGTGTCCGTATCTTAAAAGATAATTCCAGGAGTGTGAGAGGTCACTCTAAACATAATCACTTCACAGAACGTAAAGGGAAAAAGGCAACAAACATTTTGAAAACATGATTCAGAGTTCAGGGAACACATCTCTGTCATCCTGTCACAAACAGTAAAAATGCCACAGACAAAAACGACCTACAGAAGTCGCGCGAGTGTCTGAAGCACCGCAGGCATTAGAATTCTCTCTCTCCAAGTCGGTAGATCAGAGCAGCAGCAAGGCTCACCCACCTCTCTCCTCTCCGTCAAGCACATTTCTCGACATGAGGTAAAGCACGGTACCAAGTGCAATGCTTATCGTGCTACATGAACAGAACAGAAGGGAAAGCAAGTACAAAATGCAGCACGGTTAGGACTGCGGAAACTGTATTTTAAAAGAAATAACAACGCTGACGAAGGAGGGTTCATGCCAACCAGCCTGCACACAATCATCGTGAGGAATTTCTGCAGCTGCTTCTTCAAGATCTGCCCCCAGTCCTTCCCACGCGTGCTCGGAGCACAGTCACACCCCCCGTGGGTTTTCCATGTACATTCGGCCTCGCATTGCAATCACAGGAACAAAGGGAGGGAGACGGGTTGGAAGATGGGCAACACAGGGTGATTTCTTTTCTTAACTGACAGATGCAAAACAAATCAACAAGCTACACAGAGGAAACTTTACAGCATTCAACATCAGCAGCACAAAGCATTTATAACCATTTCATATGTCTCGCTCGTACTTTTTGATTTCTTAACTTAGTAACCAGGGGATATCACAGAATGCTTCAAACTGTGAGTCAAATTAAAATCAGATATTTTTCCCCAACAAAAAAAATGAACTAGCTAAAGTTTGCTGTTGATAAAACATTTTGAATGGTAGCAGGAAATTTGAACCCCTGAGAATGTATGACCTAATCGTGTCCAAGTCTGAACATTTTAGTATTAACAAAAAATACTCTTCTTAAGATTACAAAATATATTGAGGCATTTTTCTCCCACTGGGGATCGTAACTGTGAAACAAACTGATTTTGGTGCGAGGAAGCGGGAGAATCCCGTAGCACTGGGATAAATGCATCGCCGCGATGCAGCCCTATGCTCCTGGCATCAGGTAGTTTATGAATTCTCAAGAGATCTGTGATTTAATCTTACCACAAATCACCCTCACGAATAAAATTCACATCCAGCCCTACTTTTCAACTGTACACTTTTACAGTAACATCACATAAGAATTGTTTTAACTGGCCACGATATCTTACATTAAGGTCTCTCTTTTTTTTTTTAAACCAAATAGACATCTAGGTTTCCAAATCAGAATTAAATACTTTTAAAACAAGTCACCTAAATTAATGTGCTCAAAAACTCATTCAACAGCTTCCATCTCGGTTTCAGGCTACGACCGGATAAGCACCGCGTCCCTCCACGTGGACCCCGGGGAAGCAGGGCTGGCACGTCCAGGGGCGCACGTCCACAGAGGCGCTTCTCTGCGGGGGATGGTGCAGATAAAGCCAGAAAACAGTATTCAACTGTAACCAGAAACACAAATGCAGCATTACAAGCAGCAGCCACTTCGGGAGGTGCTGGAAACCACGAGACGCCTCTGCTCGGCTTTCTCAAACTTCAAGCATAATTGACGGGGCAAATTGCAGCAAACCTCGACTGGTATGTTGGTGGGAGTGCAAGACTGACCCACAGCTTTTGAAAAAGGTAAATTAAGAGGTATTATAGTTACAGTGCAAAAAAATTAAAATTTCAAGCATAATACATAAACATAGCACCAAACGGGGGAGATGCATGCAAAAGAAAAGAGAACTGAGGTATTTAAGTGAAGAGTGCCTACAAGTCTAAGTAAAGAAACGTAGGCAAATGCCTAAAAACGCTTCTTTCTTTTCCAAAGATGGAAACAATGAGCTAGTTTATCTAAATTAATGACCTAAATCACATAGATGCATCAAAATTACGGCAGTTTATCGCAAACGTTAAATGTCCACGGCATTAACAGCACAGCTTTGGTAGGTGAAGTACGCGTGCGACATTGTGAAAAGTACAGTGAGAGAGTTCTATGAGAAAACTAAGGGTAAAGGTGCTCTGTTTTGCTTCTTTAAATAAGTAACCAGTCAATTATAAAATCTGCAGCATATTTTAGGTGTGATATGTCTA
The DNA here is from genome assembly GCF_000164805.1 of Carlito syrichta. Lineage (NCBI taxonomy): Eukaryota > Metazoa > Chordata > Mammalia > Primates > Tarsiidae > Carlito > Carlito syrichta. Next base: position 83,155 of record NW_007247784.1, on the reverse strand, counting down.
AGGTTTTTTTGTTAGAGCAACAGCCTGGAGGGCAAAATTATTTGCCATACACATTTCCATCAGTGGAACTACCTAGCTGGAGGTTTTTAGTAAAATTAGGTATTTAGCCAAAGATCATTTTTCTTATGATAAAAAATATCCACAGACTACATATTCTGGTTTTTAAAATGTCTTCATGACACATACGACAGAAGTTCTGTCATGATCCTGTAATAAGTTAAGTGACAACTATACTAGTGAGCTGTAAGTGTCACGCTGTCTCAACAGTCGATGCATAACACAACTAAGGGAATGTAAAATAGTTTGTTCCAAAACGAGGAGAAATTAAAGAACGTCCGTGAAGTTTGACTTTTAAGGCAAGAACCTTTCTTATGCGAGACTATGTGGCTTCAGAAGACAACAATGTGATTCACCAACGGGCCAGCCAATGTGACTCAAGACCTGTCCCTTACTACCAAGTGCAGCAGCGGCCACTCTGCGGCGTGACGGGGAAAGAAAAGACAGCACCGGCCACTCTCCCCCGGAAACCCCGTCCCCCTGCCGGGCGCCTGGCCTGCCGCAGGGCGGGCGCCACGGCCGCACACACGGAGGGAGGGGCACGACACAGCCAGGGGCCTACAAGGCCCTCAGCGCTGGGCAGGGCGCACCGCAATGGAGCTGAAGACAGCAGGCGGCCAGTCGTCACTCCAAACACTTGCTAACGTCCTCATTAAAGCACTCTCGTGATTTAAACAAAGCAGAAGGGAGGGAAGAAGACAAGATTGTGTCTGCGCAAAAAACTAAAACTACAGTTAGCTCCAAAGTGTTTATACACGTGTTAAATGTTTTATTCTGCTCTCTCTCGCTACCACACAGACTTTAAATTCTGCCTCCAGCTGAATTCCGCTCAGTATCAGCTGTAAGTCGGCCCTTCCGGTGTACACATTTTCCCCTTAACTCTGCTTGTCTGCGCTTTGTTTTCAGATTTTAAAAGGGGCTTCAGCCGTGGGGACCTGAGGTTGACTGGCTTTGAGGCTGCGCAGGGCTCTTCTGGCGGCCGCAGACTTGGCGATCCTGTAGCTCCGGCCGACGCCTTTAAACTTCCCCTTTCCCACCACTTCCACCGTGACTCTGACCTTCCCGTCATAAGTTCTCTCAGCCGGGCTGTAAAACATCCAAACAGCTGCAATGAGAAGTCAGAAATACTCATGATCCGCGTCAGACGGCGGGTAGTGAGCACTCGGAGGCCCGGAGGCCCACGTGCACGCCGACACCGCACAGAGGAGGTGGCCCGAGGGTGCCCTGCACACACCACCGACAGCCGGGGTGGCCTTGTCCTCTTAAACTCAGCAAAACTTTAGGAAAACAAAGAGAAAAAGAGAAACCAATCAGGCTACAGAGGGGAACTGGAGAGCAGCACGCCCCAGGACTTTTCGGAGCGTGCTGTGTAGTTGAACTCTTCCCTCTCGCTTTCCAGTCGGTTGGTTTTTTTCCCAGTGCCTTTTCTGCTTACCTGAATTTGGCGGTCTCTGGTTCCATTTCAAGCAGTTCTCGCACAGGGGAACGGGGCACATTCGCAGAAAATTTCTCTGTGATGGGAACGAAAGAGAGCTCGGGTGAGCCACAGCCCTGCAGCCGCGGCTCCCGGGCGCGTGTCTGCCTGCGGCGGCGCCGGCCATACCTATGAGCGGCCGCATCATCGGGTAGTAGACCCGCCACACCGCCTCCAGCGACATCCCGCTGTCCATGTACACGGCTCCGGCCAGCGACTCGAAGACGTCCCCCATGGCCTTGGGGACCTCGATGTCTTCCTCCTTCTCTTCGTCCTCCTCGGATCTCCTCAGCTGTGGCAGAGACAAACGCCGCTTGTAGGCAAGGGGGGCGTCTTGAAAAGCGGGCCACAGACTGGGCTTTCTTTCGCTGGACAGATCGTGACTTTCACCACGCCCTTAAGGACGGGAACAAAGCCCACCGCCCGTGGCCTGCTACCCTTCACTAGGTTCTTCACAAATGCCTTGCCTTTTCAAAAAAGGTTTTTCAGACTTCTCAAGAAAGAGAAAAGCCCCCACTCTATTTCACAGTCTACATCCAGCAAAGGAAACAATATTGCTTCTAAATGAAAACAAAACCAAGTTTTAACATGGAATTAGAAACAGTCAATGAAAGTATGGATGGGAAAAAAAACCCTTCAAATTCACTAGTAATCAAAGAACCGTGCTTTGAAACAATCGGCCCCCAGCAGCCAGGCAAGGATTGGACAGTCCTGGCTCGTACAGCGCTGGCAAGGGTGCACACGGCTTCCAGAGGAGAAGTGGTTCCTCTTTGGGTAGGAAAATTCTATGTGGAAGCTATCTTCCCAGTTATCTTTCCGAAAGCTCCCTTTCCATTAAGCCACTTGATACCCGTTCACGAGAATAAAGCACCAGGCACACAGCAGGCATTCCAGTGAATACAACAAACCCCTACATATGCACGAAAAGCCTTTCAGAAGTCCACAATTCTTTGACGCAGCTGTCCCAACTCTAGGAACTTACTTTAAGGAGATGACGGGATAAGCATGCATCATGACCACATCTGGAGCTATGAGAAGTCCTAACTAAAAACGACTTAACTGTCTAGCCGTAAAGAACCATTGAAATAAATTAGCTACATTTATTGACTAGCATATAGCTATGGAAAATCGTAGTGTCAATCAACACACGGAAAGTCATTCATAATGTATTAAGTAGAAAAACAGGCTACACTATACTACGCATAATATAACTCCCTTCTCCACTTTCTAGGCTTATGTCTATACACATCCCCAAATCTTAACCTTAGTTACTTATGAGTTAGTATAATTGGGCCACTTTAATTCATTTTTTGTTTACTTGTACTTTCTCATTTTTCTAAAATAAACACAAATCATTTGTGAAACAGAAATAAAGAGATGGAGGGAAAATACTGATTTCTAGATGCACAGTTTAGCCACGCAAAGTTCTAAATAACACATCACAAGGTTGATTACTACAAAACAAGATATTTCTTGTTCACCTATCGCAGTTTTGAGATAGAATTTCAAATCTTATCAAAGTTTAACTTTGTCTTTGTAGGTGAGAAATCTGAGGCCCAGAGAGGTAGAGACTTTCTTAAGATCAAACAAAAGTCAGAAATGCCAGACCTCGACATTTCCAATTGGTTCTTGTAACTTCTGTACATATGTTTATAAAAACAAAAGAAAAGAATGAACAGAAGCAGAACCAGCATGCCCCACCAGCATGGAGAGAGTGCGTGAAGTCCATTCCAGCCAACCACGCCAACGGGACGCCTCAAATGTGAGCCTCCGACGACGCGCCACTGTGTGGACGTTCTGCCTCTCGCCGCACTGCAGGCTGCCCTGACCCAGCCGGCGAGGCTGGAGAGCGACCCAGGTGCAGGGACACACACGCGTGGCCTCCAACCTTCCCTCCTGCGTCTGGGTGGCGGACAGGGTGTGACCCTCGGCCTTGAGGCTTCAAAACCTAGACTCTTCACTTTTCCCACAGAAAGCCCAAGGAATTCACTGCTGCCCAACAATGGCTCCGTGCAATTAAAAGTGTGAAGGCACAAATTAAAGCAAGACCAACGAAAACAGCTACAAAAATAAGGCAGCCAGTGGAATCCGAAGAGGAAGAGCAAGAAAGGAGAGTGCTCTCCCGGGGACATGGGCGTGCAGAGGAATGCTGGGGAAGGACTGCAGGAAAGGCCTCAGCAACACCCTTCCCCACCCCAATTCACAACAGCTCACAAATACGCCAGTTAGCTCTGTCTCGAAAGAACCTTTGGCTGAACTCACGATAGGAGCCTCCCAAATGCCAATGGTTAAAAATTAGAAGTTTGTGTTTCAAGGGAGTTTCCCATTTTGAGCAGAAGCAGAATGGACACTGGTGATGCTTACCTGAGCTATCAGCCAATGTTTCTGGTCCGTTTAAAACAGAAAGGCAGAGGAGACCGCACTGCGCTCTCCCTCAAGCTCAGCCCGCCCTGAAGGAGGGGGAGGAGGGGCCTGGACGCCGGGCGTCCCCGGCAGGCCGGCCACAGAGAACAGCGCAGCCCCTTGTCCTCCTCCTCCCCTGAACGACCACGCAGTCCGCAGAGGGGCAAACACCCAAGGCCTCTGGAGTCCACTCAGAGCTCCCCAGAGAACCAGAGACCGCACAGGCCCCCGCCATCCCTTTAGGCAGCGGTGTGGTCGGAACTCGGAAACCAGCGCGCCCTGGCGGGACGGCCTTTTCCAGCCCTGAATCAGCGTCTCCCGACACAGCACTAACCTCGGAATCCATTCCCTGCATCTCGTTCTTTTCGAGCTGAAACTGCACAAAGTCGTCAATGACGTGGAAGAGCTCGGGAGAAACAGCCTTGAAGTACTTGTGGTAGTCATACTTGACCGCCAGCGACGCGAAGATGGTGTTGTTGACCAGAGCGGAGCGCAGGTCGGTCAGGACCCCTGGGGAGTGCTGCCGCGGGTCTTCGTAAAGGTGCTTGGTTATGAGGTAGTCCAGAATCGCGTCTCCCAGGAATTCTAAGCGCTGGTAGCAATCTGGGAGGACCCCAAGTGGAGCGTGAGCTGGTGCGGCCGCACAGGCGCCAGCTAGCTGCGCAGAAGTGCCTTTGCCAAGGCCTGGCCCCCAAACCCGCTTCAGAGGCTTTCACCGAGGCCCTCTGCCTGCTCACGCCTCCGGGGAAAACTATTTGACACGCACTTGCCCTTCCTGTGGAAACTAAATGTTAACGGCAAGCTAAGTGCATTTCTTACATATAAATTGGGGTCAGGAGATGTCCGAGTGGCCACGAGACTCACGCTTGTCTGAAGACAACCAACAACCTCCCAGGGGGCAGCACGCTCACGGAACCCTCCTTGGGCAGCGCGCGGACCCGGCGGGGGCCGGCACACCCAGGTTTCCCCCACGCCGTCACTCAGCAGAGCTGGGCCCTGCCAGGTCTGCTCCACACACGCCACGCTCTGCGGCCCCGGCAACGCAGGGACACCGCCTCGCTCACACTCTGGAACGCACGTGTGACGTCGCTCTTTGCTACTTCTGTGCTACACTTGGGGCCCAGGGAGGCAGGAAAGAAGAGCCTCTTGTCAACTCGAGTTGTTCTAGAAACGAGGGAGGTGCCACAAACCAACAGGCGGAAAAGGAGAGGCACAGCAGTGGTCAGTATGAATGTTATCGACGTTAATCGGCACCTCTGCTTTCTCGTAGTGATTCAAAGCATCCATTCAGCCGAGGAAACGTGGAGGCAGGGATAAAAGGGGACTTGTCCCACACTAACCCATGAGTTCGGAGGCCGGGGCTAGGGCAGCCTGGCACCCAAGACCCCTGACTTCCAGGAGAGCGCACTGGAAAACTGTGCCTTATCTTCTCCCTAAGAAAACGAGGCTTCGGGTTTCCCCAGGCTTTCTAGTCTAGAGTCAGATAGTTTTTCCCTTTTTGGTTTTACATTTTGCTGACCATCTTCACCTACACTGTTTTGATTAAGTAAACTATAAACGTCACACTTTGCTCTGGCATTCTGGATCCTTCTGATACACAGATCTAAACGTAAGCCTCAGCTGTGTCTCGCAAGCTGACGCTGGCTGCTTCTGAGGACACGCTCTGCCTTCTGGCTGTCTAACGGACCGGGAGCCGGTCCAACAGAGGAGGGAGGCACAGGACACGACGAGTGGAAGGTGACCGGTGGCCAAGTCAGGCAAGGGCCGTGCAACCTTCCTGTCAAATCGTTTCTTTTCATCTATCCAACTTCAGACTTTAAAACACCCCAAGAAAGGGCCCTTTCTGCCCAAGAAGAACAGGCACAGAAGGTGAAAATGCATCCGGAATATACCAGTACATCAAGCAGCACTGCACGGGCCAAAGGCATTGGGCAGGACAAAGTGGGAAGACACCGAAACCCCAAGGCTCCACCGTCTCTAACGAGGCAGCAGACAAAACAGCCCTGCCACAGGGAGCGCATGGGACAGGGACGCCCCCAGCTCTCTCCAGGACAAGGCAGGACTCGCTCCCCAGACGAGGAGGAAGACACCGGACTCCTCCTCTTCCTTCTGCTTCCTCCCTGCCCCCACACCGCCAGCGCTAACACCGTCCATGCATCTGTCCACACACGGCCACAGACCCGCGGCGGCACCAAGGCTCACTTTCCGAGCCAGGCGTGGGGTCCGCGCTCCTTACCAGTGATGGTGTTGTAGTGATAGGAGGCGTGTGTGAAAGCCTGGAGAAGGTAAGCCTTGTTCTTGAATCTGTAGTTGATTTTCCTCTCAAAGTTTTCGAAGCCCGAGATGAGGTGATGCAGCGTCTTATCGGCGTCGGGGTGGTCAAACATGCATCGCGGGGGAATCTTCAGGCAGCCGTACTCCAAGTCTCTCGACACGGAAGGGGCCGCAGCGCCCGCCGAGAGGGGCTTCGGCTGGCTGCCGGCATCGTCCCGGGGCGGGCCCGTGGCCCCCTCCCGGTCAGTCCTCTTGGTCACGGGGAGCACCTTCAGCCCCAGCGAGCACAGGAAGAGCTGCGCAGCCCTCTCCCCGCAGCTGGTCAGGTAGCAGCCCAGCAGGGCCTCCACGCAGTCGGCGATGCTCTTGTCGGCGATGCACTGCTCCGTGTGCAGGTCGTAGGAGATGGACTGCTTGCCCGTGTCGACGCCACAGTTTTCTTCCGACGGGTTCCAGAAACCCACCACAAAGTCGTCCTCTTCGACAGCTTTGCTAGGGTCCAGATAGCACATGGCATCCCACGAGCTGTAGTCGAAATCCTCGAAGTCGGACGAAAACGGCATGCCACCCAAGGAGGACTTTTTGGGCACCTTCCACTCGTACGCAGACTCCGCGGCTGCCAAAGGAGAGAGCGAGATCTTCTTGACGAAGGCGCCCGACCCCATCAGCATGCTGTCGATGAAGCGGATGTGCTCCTGGTCGTACTCCAGGAAGTCGTCCTCGTAGTCGGCCTCCTCCTTGGGCGTCCTCCACATCAGGCTCTCCTCCTTGTCGTCGTCCTCCTCCCCGTAGTCCTCGTCCAGCTTGCCGTTAGCCAGCAGGCAGTCTTTTGTCTGCAACGAGGGGGATGGGGGAGAGGGGAGACAGGGTTGCTGTTTTTAAAAGGGTCTGAAACTCAGTAGAAGCGAGGGCTGTGGATAATTTCAGACGACAACCACAAACACTAAGAGGCAACTTCAAGATCACGGCCATTTGTTTTCAATTAACATAAAATAAGTTATTTAATCACATAAACAAAGGGAAACATGTCCTGCGAACGTTCGTTCGCTAAGTTATAAAATGACCTTTATCCGGCATGAAGCTGTAAGTTTAGGAGTTTGCGCACGGATGTAAAGCTGACACGAACGTCCACGACACACGACCTCAGGGAGGGGTCTGACTCCAGCAGACGCGATGAGCGCACTCACAGGCCCACCAGAGAGCTTCAGTTTTGCTGACGACATTTTAAAACATGGTCACTGGGTTTTCAGAAATATTTCCAGATTAATAACATGAAATTCCAGATGTATAAAGAGCATTCCCTCTACAATTAGGAGAGCAATATAAAAACAGATAAAGTATTTTCAAAACACAAAAAAAGTGCAACAGTTCTTATCCCCATTTCCACTTCAAATCAAAGTACATTCACAATAAAAAACTAAATTGCTCTGCTTGAAAAATAAAAGTGACCACTGAGCGAAGCTATGAATTTGAGAAATTAAGCTTTTCTCTCCACTCTCAGCTACAGTCATCAAGGGAGCAGATTATAGCATAACTGACAAAAACAGAAGAAAATTTAGACTAACATGAAACACAGCAATCCAACTTCTGTCAAAAGATCTTTGCTAATTCCCGTTTCTTTGGCAAACGCTTATTTGTGAATGACAACCTTAATAATGGGCTAGAACTCAATAATGATGCAGCTTTTTTGCGATGCTAGAAAGACGCCAAATTCCTGTTACGCAACTTTTTAAAAACTTCACTTGGGTGGGGGGTGGAAAGGCAGGAGCAGCGCTTCCATCTGGACTGAAACCACTTTCCAGAGTCTTCTGACAGAAGGTTTCTCAAGCCAGCGAGCATTTTCCAAAAAGCGCAAATGTTTCATTTTAAGTGAAACTCCAGAGACACAAAGACTGTATTGGCTTGAAAAGAAGTAATAGCAGTAAGCCAAGCCATATATCTATAACTGTGTATCTTTTCATTTTTTTTAATTAAAAAAAAAAACTTTAAGAAGAAGGAAGAATACCAAAACAAACTGCAGTGGCAGACCTCAAAGAACAACTTCCTGCTAAAAACTCTATACTTTTCCAAGGCGACATGAAGATGTTCTTGATTACTATTTGGCCCTAAGACAAAAAGGGCCAAATTGCAATAAAAAAGAAAAAAAGAAAAAAGACTGAATCATTTAAAAAAGAAAACAAAACCTCACGCGTCTTTAGTAAGGTGCTACCATGAGCTGAAACTGGCAGAATACGAAAACCCAAAGGACTGGCTTTTATCACAAATAAACTGTGTGATCCCAGGCAAAGTCCTTTAATGCCTCTGGGTTTCAGATTCTTCATCTGCACGGTGGCGGCTTCTACCTCATAAAAAATGCTTCCAAGAGCACTTCAAGCCTTTTAAGAAAAAACACCAGCACGAAGCCCTTTTCTGATCGTCCAAGTCAGCTTTCTGAGGCCTCACCGCCACACGGGCTCCAGGAGGCTTCTGCATGGAGAGGTCGCGAACCTGTGGACGGAGGGGCGGGGAGGGGTGGGAGGACTGGCCTGGGGCGAGCCTGAACCACAAGGCCTTCCCCACACGGCGCAAGGCCTCAGTCAGTGCAAGGAAGTGACTAAGTGAAGCTCTGCACCGTGGCTCTGATGCGTTCCAAGCACCAAAACGCCAGGCCATCAGAGACACGAAGGACAGTAAGTCGAACTTCGCGTGGCATCTACAGAGGAACTCCAAACGACACGCCGATACCACCTTCATGCTGCCAGTTGCTAAAAGGAGCCAAATAAGTTACGAAACGATAAGAAGAATCACTTGACCTGAATGTTCTTCACAGAAATACTTGTTTCCCTACAGCTCAAAATCCCCACATTTTCCTCTGGGGCTCTACATATTCCTAAGTTGATGACAAATGTAGTTTTCCTGACCTAACGTGCATGAAAATAGCCTCTTGAGGCTTTTCCGGATAAGTTCCATTTCTGTCGTAAACAAAATGCTCTGTGAGTTAAATACAGGCGAGATAAACAGGTAAAAATCACAGCAGCGTCCCCGAGAAAACCCCCTGGAAAGACGGAGAGGCGGGCGGCACACGGCAGCAAGAGGGCGGGCGACAGACAGACAGGATGCTCCAACTGAAAAACTGAAGAAGCAAAGAAACTACAACCTGTGGATGAGCTGCTGTGGTTATCGCTGGCCTGAAGTAAAAATGAAAGCAACGAGCCAACCGATCTTAAACACACAGCCAGCCTCCCGGAGAGGACACTGCCCGGGGGTCGCCATGAACTCTGGCAGAGGCACGGCCTTCCCAGCCCAGCAGCCACGGCCCCCACCGCACACAGGCAGCTCCTGCGGCTCGGGGCCCTCCCCGGTGCCCTCTGGTGGCCTTCGAGACTAGACAGAGCGAAGCAGCTGCTGCTAATCTCCGGCGTCGTCTCAAGTCGCTGGCAGGACTTGAATCATTTCCAGAAACGACAACCTTCATGTGTGACGTCAAGTTCACAGGAGGAGGCACAGCGCTGACTGAGGAGACGCGGAGCGACAAAAGCCAGATGTCTCGGACACGGCCTCACGCCCGCCATCACAGGTCGCGCAAAGGCCGCCTGGCTGGGCAGCGCCACGGACCCAGCGCGGGCTGCCACACGCAGTCGCGACGGGAGCCGCGAGAGGGTCTTGCCTTCTGCTCCACGTCTGTTCCGCCCTCGGAGAAGGAAGACAGGCAGAGGACACACCACCCCCATCGCAATTACAGCACTACTTCTGATTCACGGAAAGAGTCTGCTGAACGGAACGGATGCGTCAAATGGCTGCCAGACACACGCCGGGGAAGGGAAACGGCAAAACCAACAGCACAAGTTCTGCCGCCGCCGAAAGGCAAACCCCTCCCGGGACCCACCACTCACCATGTCATCTTCCCCCCACTTCTCTGTGTTGCTTCTGTCTTGGTTCACCACGTAGCCAGGAGGCAGCCAGTTCACAGGGGGGTCGAAGATGGACACCACCATGCGGCTGGGCAGGCCCTTCTTCTTCCCCAGGCGGTACAGGTTGCAGTTGCTGACCTAAAGCAGAAGACGGGCACAGGGCACGGCCGTCAGCGGCTGGCGGGAACTCGCACAAGACGCCTGCACGTGGCCCTGGCGCCTGCTCTCCCTGTGGCTCGACCCGGCCACCGCCGGTAAGGGCTGCACAGGGTTTTTCCACCCATTCATGACAGGAAAAGAATATTCAGTTCCCAAGTCTTCTATGCCCTTTGGAGGAGTTAAGTATTTCTGGGTATGAAACGCAGAACACAAAAACGAACTAGGTGAACAGGCAAATTCCTTATGAACGAGTCAGAACAGTTCAGAAAATCTCAAGCTTTCGAAAACACACCCTCATGATATAAAATACAAACTACTACTTGGAATTTTCAGGGCAGAAAAAAGTCCGCATAAAAAGTCAAGATGCCACAATTTCCTCAGTGAGACGGGTTGGGAGATGCCATCAACTCCAGTTGCCAAGCGAAGACTGGCACTCAGCAGAGCAAAAAGAATGCTCTATTCCCAGAATCAAAGCCACAAATGTGATTTCAACTGTAACGCGCCCTCAAATACTACTCCTTTGCTTTGGGGGCATCTCAAGACACTTTGGCCCAGCTACTTTAAGCCGAAGCAAAAGGGTCCCTTGACGCACATCAACAAGCCAGCTCTACTATCTGCTCTCTGGCCTGTTTGCCCTGATGCCCCCCCCCACCCGCCCCAGCCCATCCAGGCTCTGCTGGGACAGCAGGGCCTG
>NW_007247784.1:69171-70955 GCF_000164805.1 Carlito syrichta | reverse complement strand
AGGTCGGTCGGCACTTCCGTCCAGGTGCTGGCGGCGCGGCCGAGCACGTTCAGCGCCGGGCTCGGGCTGGCTCCCGCGGCGGCAGGAAGTCTGGATGGGACGTGAGGTAGTGGGTTGCACAGGTATTTCCTGCTTGGAGCGATGCAGCTGCTTTCCTTGGCAAGCGTCTCTGCCAGCTAAATCGTAACGGCCGTTGGCAAGATTTTTACCGGGAGAAAGACCGTTACCTGCGGAGAGATCTGCTGAAGCTTCAATCGGGAGCTTACCCGGTGACTCACTGAGTAACGTTCTGCAGCTCACAGACATTGGGTCATGGTTTTCTAGACGGGAGGTTCTGGTAGCACCTTGGTGTGCAGCATTTTCAGGGACTACAAGTGCGCTGTGCTTACGGCAGTTGTCGTTTTCCGCGGAAGAGGAGTGGGAGGCCGAGACGAAAGACTTGCTGTCCATAGACTTTTTCCACCCGAAGTCCAAGTTAGGGTATCTGCAAAGACACGCGGGTGACTTCGTCAGGCTCTTCAAAAGAACTAGACTCAGAGCAACAGCAACTGGGATGAAAAGATAAAGAGCGCCATGAGCACACGCCTCCCGTAGAAGAGAAGCGAGTTTGCAGGCCAGAAGGGAGCCTTCCCTGGAGCTCCACACGACGCCAGTTCACCAGCGGCCACGTGGAGTCACCCTCTTGCTCAAGAGCCCGGGGGCAGTTCAGAAGCTCAGGAGGCACGGAGGCCCCTGTGGGCCCTGGAGCCTCAGGCTGGAGCCCCCAGCAGAGTGGCTCGGGACCGCCTCCTCAGCCTCCACCCCGAAACGGGGCCTGGATGACCAGCTGAGCCAGCCAGTTCACAACTACCTTAAGTTCAAGTTCCTTCCACTCCTCAAGCCACCTTGGTATTGCCAACTGCATGACCCCAATTTCTTGGAGCAGTCAACGCAATAATTTCTCTAGAATGCAGAGACCTTAGCAAGGGAACAAAATAATGAAGACAAAGCATGCTGGGCCACTGCTTCTTCGTGTATATCTGGTTTCTCAAAAGAGAAAGCAGCCTTAAGATGCCAGCACAGCGACCAAGAGCTGTCTCCCTTCTCACTCCTGCTGTTGCCAGAGAACTGATCTGCCCCGGAGCTCACCTCCTCTGAGATCGGACCGACACAGAGTCAAGCAATGTATTAATCTCATATAGTAGACACCCATCGTTCTTTTGCTCTTTTAAGAATTATTCCATGGGGGGGAGGGGGAGGGGATTAACAGTAGCAAATATCTGTCTGGGGCTGGGAAAACACCTCTTATCAACAGGGTGTCTGAATGAAACGTAATTGTACACCTAACCCTTAACTGTACCCCACAAAACTATAATAAAAATACTGATTAATTATTAAAAAAAAAAAAAAAAAAAGAATGAGTTACAAGCCGGGCTCGGTGGTCAGCCTGTAATGCCGCGCCTTGGGAGGCTTAGGTGAGTGAACTGCCTGAGCCCGCGGGTTCAAGACCCACCTGGGCAACTTGGCGAGACCTCATCTCGACAATAAATCAAAGAATTAGCCGGGCATGGCAGTGCATGCCTGTAATTCCAGCTACTTGGAAGGATGAGGTGGAAGGATCGCTGGAGCCCATCAAGTCGAGGCTGGGGTGGCTGGGGGTGGCCACTGCACTCCACCCTGGCTGACAGAGTGAGACTCCAACTCAAAAAAAAAAAAAAAAAAAAGAATGAGTCACGGTTTCTAAGCAGGGTGACTTGTGCCAGTATTCTGATAGACTCCGGAAAGCTGAGGTTCACTTGAGTCCA
>NW_007247784.1:20538-69151 GCF_000164805.1 Carlito syrichta | reverse complement strand
GACCAGCTGAGCCAGCCAGTTCACAACTACCTTAAGTTCAAGTTCCTTCCACTCCTCAAGCCACCTTGGTATTGCCAACTGCATGACCCCAATTTCTTGGAGCAGTCAACGCAATAATTTCTCTAGAATGCAGAGACCTTAGCAAGGGAACAAAATAATGAAGACAAAGCATGCTGGGCCACTGCTTCTTCGTGTATATCTGGTTTCTCAAAAGAGAAAGCAGCCTTAAGATGCCAGCACAGCGACCAAGAGCTGTCTCCCTTCTCACTCCTGCTGTTGCCAGAGAACTGATCTGCCCCGGAGCTCACCTCCTCTGAGATCGGACCGACACAGAGTCAAGCAATGTATTAATCTCATATAGTAGACACCCATCGTTCTTTTGCTCTTTTAAGAATTATTCTGTGTCACGTTCAGCTTTGAACGTCACACTGCCACTTTGCAAGAAGGACCTCAAGGCCTGCGTTCCCCAGGCCAATGGCAGAGGCATACCTAAAATCCGCAGGAAGCGATCTGGCTCCCACACCAGCGTCGCTGGCCGTCCGGGCTCTGAGCTCCTCTGCAGTCAGAAGGCAGTGCAGGCGATAAAGAACGCTGGGGAGACAAACTGCTTTTCTCCACAGTGATGCTGGGATTGGATGGATGGCACAGAGTTCTGGAACCAGTATCTTTGAGCGAGGAAGAGGAGGCAGGTAAACACCAAGCACGCACGCGCACACGCACACGCGCGCGTCACAAGAGACCATGAAAGGCCAGCTTCACTGAGGAATAAAGATACCAAGGAATGCCAGCAAAACCTAACTTTTGAAAATACGCGTCAGAGTGACCCTCTAAGGTCACACGGCGTTTACCCTAGGGTTCCTGAGGACGATTTCATGATATAAATGCATCAACGGACCAAGCCTAGTAAAATCCCACACACAACAGGACAACAAAACAAAGTCCAAGGACCAGAACGTCCACCAACCCCTCGGCTCCCCTGCTAGCGTGAGAGAGGCCACCCTGAGGCCTCCCGGGACAGGCCCTACCTGTTTATTCTGCAGACTCTCCCACTTGGCCCTCCTCTTCTCGGCGCTGCTCAGGGGAAGCGCTTTCCCCTTCTGATTCAGATGTCGCGGTGTCAGAAGGTTAAGTCTGCAGAAATCCCAAAACAATTGTATCCAGCAGACCCAGGAAGCTACCCTCCCACCATGGTTCTGCCGCTTCAGCGTGCCCACAAGCCACCGGGGAGCTCCTTGGGGCTGCGGGATCCCAGCCACCCACAGGCAAGGCTGTGGGCAAAGATGACCCCTCCCATTCAGACCGCCCACGGTGGTGGGGGCATGAATCTCAGAGGGTGCCCACCGACGACAATGACGCCCGGAAAGGAAGCCCCAAGGGCAGCCAACACAGCATTCCCAAAGCGCTTCACCTGGAAGAGGTATGGTCCACATCCAGCAGTGGCTGGTTGAGATTGGTCAGGTCAAGGTTATACTTTGTTTTATAATATTCTGCAAAAGTTTCATACTCCGGGGAAGGAAATTTACTGAGCGGGGTAAGGTCAGTGTACACATCAGCAACGTAAAATCGATGAGGCTGATCGAAATTGCGGTATCTGATAAAGAAAAACGAGCAATTGTTTTTTGGCTCAAATCAACTGTTCTCAGAAGACAACCATTTTCATCATGGCAACGCAAACAACGATTAAGAATTCAAAAGGCTGGCCAGGGGCGGTGGCTCCCACCTGTAATCCCAGTACGTTGGGAAGCCTAGGCAAGTGGACTGCTTGGGGCCAGGAGTTCAAGACTAGCCTGGGCAACACAGCAAGACCTCATCTCTACAAAAAAATCAAAAATTTAGTGGGGCATGGTGGTATGCACCTGTAGTCCCAGGTACTGGGGAGGCCAGGATGGAAGGATTGCCTGATCCCAGGAGATCGAGGCTGCGGTGAGCCACTGGGTGACACAGTGAGACTCTGACTCAAAAAAAGTAACAAATAACACTAATGAAGACTTCAATTCCAAAGAATATATTTCAAGCGTATCGAGAGAGTAAGAACTATATTTTTATCAAGCAAAAACTCTCTCTCCATTCTTTCCTACCTTATTATTAACCTTGTTGTATGTATCTATTCTTTGAAGCTAAATGGCACCTTCAAATATGTATCTCATCAATATATACAGTATAGAAAATTTAAAATATTCAAACTAAGCAAATACTTTGGACATTACTAATGCTAAACATGAGACACTTGTCATATAAAATATGTCACTGTATCATCTATGATAGTGACAGTTTTAATGATCACTAACACTTCGAATATGGCTTTGAAGTACCAAAAAAAAAAGAAAGATTGAATTGTGTTTTTTAAGCACATTCTGTAACTTTTTGAAACATGCCTGCATTTCTTATTGCCCCAAAACTCCATTCCCTAAATTTTTATAAAATAAGAAAAAGAAATTCTGATTCACTGTTTTCATCAAGGTTAATGACAATACTCCTTATAGAAATCTTAAGAAATGAAACTATTATTTATGATAAAATTCTTTAAGATTTTGGAGATTAAAAGGATGGGTTTCTTTTTTAAGACTGGAAAATATAGTTCATTTAGAAAGGAACTGGGAGAGGGGGAGAGAGGGGGAGAGAGAGGGAGGGGAGGGGCCAAAGCTTAGCACGGCAGCCATAGCTCAAAGAACACAAGGCCTGGCCAGTGCTTAACAAAAACAGCGCTTCTAAAGGGATGGAATTTTTTTTTGAGTCCGAGTCTCACTCTGTCACCCAAGCTGGAGAGCAATGGCATGCTCATGGCCCCCGCAGCCCTGACCTGCTGGGTTCAGGTGATCCTCCCAAGTAGCTGGAAGCTACAGGCAGGCACCACCACACCTGGCTAATCTTTTGGATTTTATTGTAGAGATGAGGTCTTGCCATATTGTCCAGGCTTTGTCTTGAACCCCTGAGCTCAGGCAGTCCTCTCGCCTCTGCCTCCCAAAGTGCTGGGATCACACGCATGAGCCCCCGTGCCCAGCTAGGATGGAAGTTAAGAAGAAGGCCTATCGACATTATTTAAATTATCTGGCTTTTAAAAGCTAAATCCCTTACCTCCAATGTTTTAGGCTTTGCTTTGTAAGCAAGTGCAATGGAGAGGTCAGGTCCATCTCAAGAGAGGCCTGCACTTGCAGTTAGTGGCAGCCACACTAAAGTCACAGTCCACTTGAAACAGAGTATCACCTCCACTTTCCTTTCCATTTAAATACCTACCTTGGAATGATGACCGCATCTTGGTAATCTTCTAGCTTAAAAACAAAGGGTGTTTCTTTTGAATACTTTGTACTGGGAATGCCAATTCGCGCTTCAGATTTCTCAATATCTTCCATGAATTGAAAGTCAATATCCAAAGTGCTGGAGTCATTAACTTAGGAGAAGAAAAGACTCTTTAAGCTTGTAAAAACAGAATGCAGGGTAAGACTCTTACTTAAACTGTAATCCATGTACACCTCTAACTAATTATCAAAGTCCGAGATCTTTGTAGCATACACAGGAAGCTAACTGCCAAGCAAAACTCTCATTTTTGGCTACCAGAAGTGAGTACCTGAAGGTCTGGTCCTCCTTACCAACATTAAGAGGTAGAACACAGTAGGCCGAGTCGGCGTCTGTCGGCTTGAACTCGAGTGCAGGCTTTTCAAGCCGAAGAATATGTGAGAAGATATACTGATGAAGCCTTGTGATCAGCTCAAGCATTTGTAGAGACAATGTGAAGCCAGACTTCTTCAGCTCAATAGAGATGGTGACCTCCCCCGAGCGAGTATACACAGGAAAGTGTGGGATCTTGGCCAAAAGAAAAAGAAAGCAACCTCCCAGTTAACAGGTCCTCACTGCTTCGCTGCTAGCTTCAGAAGACACACGGTGTTTTCCGGCGGGGAACCAGAAGAGACCCCTCAGTCGACGAACCACACACACCGAGGCACCGAAAGGCTCTTCCCACCGAGCAGCTTGCGCTTCTCCCTTCCCTTTTCTCGACTTGGCCTGACTTGGCCATTCTTACTACGCGAGACACCCAACCTGAGCAGTCACAGCCAAGTACCTACCTGAGGGATAGGTTTCGCGGTCAGTATCCCAAAGCATCTTGCCGTGTCTTCAGGGGGATAGAGCTTCCGCCTTCTGAAGTTGAGTTCGTCAGGTAGAGGAGTCGTTAACACCATTCCTATCACATACAGGTAACAGGGCTGATCAGGTCTGGGATAGCTGTCCCTCAAACATTCCGGAATCTGGAGTTGGGAAGGAAAGCTAAGCATCAGCTCTTTTCCAGAAGTCAGCAAGAAAACAGATCGATTCCTGGCTTCGCTAAAAGCTGATGAGAAAAAACTAGGAGAATACCCAGGGCATGAGACCTCCTAATTACTCGGCCCTGCCGAGGAGGCCGGCATTATCTCAGGCCTGAATGCTGACAGCAGCCAAGTTTACATACATTATGGTGCACTATTGACTATACAGCTAATACCAAAATTACATAAAACAATCAAACCCTGTAATGTCTTTTTAAAAAATATCACTCATTTGATCTATTTCTATTGACAAGTAAAGGCCTCTCTTCTTTGGACTTTTGCAGTGTTTACTCACTGCAGCGTATCAGAAAATAAAGGTAGGAAGATTTTTTAAAAATATATAACCCTAAGCACACTCACACTTTTCAATACAAATGGAATCACACAACATTAGTGTGTGCTGGGGCTGGTGTTGGTGTGTGTGGGGGTGTGTGGGAGATGGCTTGGTTTTACCCCCCGGTACGATGATGAGCTATCTTTCAGGGTCAACGTTAATCCACAGCATCATTTTTAGTGGCTACCTCATTATGTGAGTGAACGATTGATATTGAGCTTTCAGTATTAACACAACCCTTCAGATCAGGGTCTTGCCGTTTCTGAGGTCCGATGACAAGTAGCTGCATCAGTAGTTAAAAGGAACAGAAATGCCGGCTAAGAGACAGTCATGATGAGTGGGAGATCAGCTGGTGCAGTTCGTATCTATTAATTAGACAGAATGCATGGCACGACATCCTCTTTAGTGAGTGGCCTTTAGTACACGAAACTAGTCCAACGGGAACACGAGGTATATGGGAAACAAGCGTTTAGAGAAAATGGGCAACGTTCGTGATGTTTAAAAAGCCAACATGATTTTCATTCTTGAAAATGTTAAGCCGGGTGAAAAGCTGTTCAAAGTAAAAGCTCAGTAAAACTGCCAGAGCAAAACAGAAGCACCACTCTTCTGTGCAGGCTGAGTGGGAAGTGGGAGACCCCCTCTCCACCGTGCACTCCCCGGGTTCGTTACCTGAGTCAACCACGGTTCAGCAGTAGGTAAGTATGCACAGGAAGACACTGCAAGGGTGAGGCTGCACTCACAGAGCTGTTACTACAGTGCACTGCTACAATTATTCTGTTTCATTACTACTGTTCCTCTCTTATTGTGGCTAACTTGTGAATTAAACCTTATTGTAAGGATGCATATACATACAGGAAAAAATAAATACAGGAAGTCCTCACTCCACATCATCAACAGGTTCTTGGAAAACTGCAATTTTAAGCAAAATGATGTAGAAACCAACTTCACCATAGGCTAATTGACGTAAACAAGAGTTAAGTTGCTACAATATATTTTTGGTCACAAAAACATTACCAAACTTCTAAACAGGAGGGGGAACCCCCCGAAAAACCCAGAATGTATTTATTAAAAATTGTGTATTTCTTCTTACATGTTTCAACTTCAGTCACCATCAAAGTACTCTCTGTTGGATGCAATATACCTATGGAGAAGCCTTTTCCATTGCTCAAAACTATTTCTGAACTTGTCCATTTTGATGCCTTTTAGTGCTCTGCCCTTTTTTGCTTCACCTCGTCCATATTGGGAAAGCGCTTCCCTTTGGGGACTTTTTTCATCCAGAGGCAAAAAAAGAAAAGTCGCCTGGGTCAGACCCCGTGAACAGGAAGGGCGGGGCAGGGGGCCATGCGGGTTTGGGTCAGAAACTTCTGGGCACTCAGCACACTGTGGGCAGGTGCACTTGGCAACCACCCATCACGAAAGGGGCAAACATGTGGAAAGGCTCTCCAAAAAAAACACTCACTGAAGCGGAACACGATCTCACAACAACACTAGCTGGTCCACTGACACCAACAGATTCCTAGAACACTCACCTAGTGGGTAAAGCCTGTAGGACAGGGGGCCCACCCGCCAAAAAATGATTTCAGTTTTTTGGGAGCCCCTTTGTAAAGATCCAAACACTTCTAATGTTAAACACTGAAATAAATGTGAGCTACACATACATTTAAACATTAATAAAAACAAGATACTTGTTTTCCCGCCTATTCCACTGGTGGCGGCAGGTGGCCAGAGCCCACCCCTACTCCTGCAGCTCAGGGAACAAGGTGGGCACCAGCCCTGGACAGGACGTCCCAGCACAGCGCGCGCGCGCGCACACACACACACACACACACACACACACACACACACACTCCCTCACCCAACTGGGGGGACAACACAGAGGCACCAATTCACCCAAGATGCACATCACTGGGATGTGGGAGGACCCAGGGGACCTGGAGAAAACCCACAGAGATGTGAGAGAATGTGCAAACCCCACACAGACAGTGGACCTGGCTGGAAGCTGGTGTCTTTTTCTCATCAACATTATAACAAGCTGGGTGCAGCGGCTCACGCCTGTCATCCCAGCACTTTGGGAGGCCGAGGCAAGGGGATTGCCTTAACCCAGGGTTTCACAACCAGCCTGGGCAACATGGCAAGACTTCGTCTCTACAATAAAATAAAAAACTAGCTGAGTGTGGCGGTGCACACCTGCGGTTCCAGCCGTTGGAGGGCTGAGGTGGAAGGATCACCTAAGGCCAGCAGGTCGAGGCTACGTGGCCATGAGCATGCCACTGCACTCCAGCCTGGGCGACAGAATGTGGCTCTGACTCAAAAAACCATCGTCAGCCGATGCAGAGCCATGCTGGGGGTCCTGCTGTACAGGGCAAGGTGCCATCGGTGGTTTCCACGGGGTTCCGGGACACGTCGCAAGGCCAGAGGCTCCCACGCACGGCAAAGTCGGGCTTGTGCCTGGAGTTCTTATGGTTCTCTTGAGGCAGACTATTGTTTTTGAGTCCAAGTAAAGCACGAGCCTCATCGCTGACACGAACAAAACAGAGAGTGTCTGCTTACGTGAAACAAACGCATTCTGAGAGAATCGGATGGGGGGAGTTCTTGAGAACAGGGAACAAAAGCAACTTCTGCAGTGGGAGAGCACACAGTCCACCTCTACGCAAGCAAGGGCTGACCCGAGGGGAGCTGGGACTCTGAGAAACGGGCTGAGGTCCAGAGTGGGCCACATGACAGGGCCCGGGAGGAGTTTAGACTCGGTGCAGCAGGATGCAACCAGTCAGAAGGCAACCAATACTAACTGCTTTTGGGTAGCACTGCCTCCGCTTCGTGGAACCTGGTCGTCCCGGAACGCTGGTCTCTTCCTCGTCATGCAAATCCAACTCTTCTTCGTATTTGACCGTCTCTTTCCCCACTGGCAGCAAATGGTCATCCAGCTCACCTAAGAGATTGAAAGAGAATTAACATACTCCGGACTCCGCCTCTCTTACTCCTTAACAAATACCCGCAACAGCATGGCACCAAAAAGCGCCTTTGCCTTTAATAATGCCAGGGCCATCAGATGTCACACGGGAGGCAAAGGCCACCTGCACTCATAGACTCGGTGTGAGCAAGGCTACAAAATTCTGATCTGAGGTTCAGAAACGGAAAGGCCTCAGCAGGACACCGGCACAGACCACTTCTAAGGAAGAAGGCATAAAGAATGAGTCTTCCATTTTAAAAAAGGGATTCATTTCTACTCGAGTACAGACTAATGGGAATGTTAAACACAGAAGTTCAGGGCACATGACCACACTTAGGAGGAACGTGTTACGTACAGAGAGTGCCAAAAAATGTATACACCTCTTAAGAAAGGAAAAAAGCATTATTAAGATGGCAATACTTAATATATCCCAGTAACAAAAGATGAGCACAGGTCATGTTTGGCTTCTACAATTACAAAGGTGCTCAAAGTGGCTCCCGTCAGTGTCCAGTCACCTCTGATTATGGCAGACTAAAAGTAATCCATAGACAGCATCGCTTAAAATATGTATACGCTTTTTGGGCACCCCTGGTATTTAGAAGGGGTCAGTTAAGAGAGCAAATAAATGACAGCTGCTCACAGTTAAGCTGTGGACAACAGAGCTCCCACACGTTGCAGGACTTCCAACTTACAGGATACGTTTATACTCAAAGCACACCAAGGTCAAGTCCACAGTTCCACAGCATCCTTAGCTACCCATAAAATCCTCAAGACGCTTCTTCTTAACAATGCCCATAGTCTACTTTTGTGTGCATAGCTTTCCCAACATCCTTACCGATTTTGTGCAGGTTTTCACAGCAAATGAGAGCTACGACTCTTTCAGCCAATCGTACACAGCTCATGGGCGGACCCTAAAAATAACAAACAACCTCTGCACTGCATATTCACACAGCTATGTTAGCACTGGCACATGAAATACCTATGAAACCACTGCCCCAATATCTTCAAAGTTCGATTTCCCAAATCAAAATTCTTTGTTTTAAAAACTGCTGGGCAACCTCTTTGGGTCTTCTCCCACTGTGGGAGCTTTTCTGTCTTCTCAATAAATCCTGATTTCTCACTTTCAAAAAACAAAAACAAAAAAAACTGCCAACAAGCTTCTAAAAAAACCCTACTTGAAATATCCACCTTTAAGATTCTGCCCAATAAAACTAAGTCATAACTAAGGTTCTATAGTTTTGAATTTAAATACTAGTAAGATTTCAAAGTACCTTATTTTCACTAATCTAACAATATGTACAAAATAAATAAAGCCATTATCGGGATATGACTATAACATAAATAATTAGTACTGAGCAACGTTTTGGGTGCAGTAGGAATTTGTCATCTTGGAATATCTGGAAATCGGTACTGGAACCAAGAACAGTAGATACAAAAGGCAGATTTTTGAGCCACCAACAAAATAACTAGAACAACCCAACTACACTTAATAACTTTGTGTCACTGCAAGTATCAAAGCCACAGCAGAATGCGTCTGTCAGAAATGTGCATATGAATAATAGCTCCTTGGAGGAAACGTCAGATCATCTAGCAGCATTCTAAGTGTCTGTAAGCTAAACATTCTATTAACAATTCCAACATGTAGATGGCTACAAAAGAGATTTGAAAGTCTATTTTCCAAAGTAGATTTTAAAAGCAAATTTAACTACAACTTGTATGTCTGAGAGAAGCTTGGAGAACCCTACTAATTGGCATATTTTAAAAGATACAAGCTTTTTTTTCTAACTTACAACAATGGAGGCTCGAAGCGGTGAGTTAATTGGCAGATACAGAGTTGAATAAAAGGTACCGTCAGGCAGCTCTCGGGTTCTGCATTTGGGAGCTAGATGAGTAAACGGATCACTGGGTAATCTAGCACAGTATCTGTGAAGAAGAAGAAAAAGAAACTGTGAGCCGAATTTGCAACTGAGAAAACAGATGGAAACATCTGAAGTGCTGGTCATAACCTAAAGTTTGATCTCTTGTGGCCCTCTGCGCCTTTACTGGATTGGCGCTTACAACATGGAGTGTGAACTTCACGGCTTCCAGCTTTCGATAAGACGGAACACTGCTGTCTAACAGAATGTTCTGAGAAGATTTCAGTATCGGTGATGTCCAACACAGCACAGGCCACTGAGCACTTGAAATGTGACTGGTAAAACTACATTTTAAATTTTATGTTAAATGAAGTTGGAATTTCAATAGCCACAGGTGCTGAGTGTGACCAGAAAGAACAGAGCACAAAGTACTATTCTGACTCCATTAAGAGAACACACTGCCTGTGTCTGCTCCTTAATCACCGAACATCTGCCAGCAACTGCCGGAAGGTGAAAGGAAGGTGTCGGAGAGGGCAGGACCGCCAGGGTCGACATGAGGCGGCACCCAGTACAAGAAGCTCCCAGAGCAGTAGCATAGGGACGTACCGGAGCAGGGCCGGAAGCCAGCACAGCAGAGGCCAGGGCCTCAGAGACGGGCCCCACGCGAGGCGGGTGCTGGAACGTGCAGCAGAGCACGCAACCATGAGGCAGCCCTGCAGGGCAGGGAGACTGGATATATAAGGAAGGATTCTGAGGACAGTGGGAGCCAGACTTCTCACCACTGGGGAAGGGAAGTGCACAACAGAAAAGATAAAGCCTAGAATGAACCCCACAGTGTCCAGCCAAAATCGGCAGATAGGTAGTCAAACACAGAAACAAACACAGACAAAAATGTGCATGTGACTATCTGTGGGTGCGTGTGTGCGCGCGCGCGCGCGTGTGTGTGCAAAACATAAACCAACCCTCTGGCTCCACCATCAGAAAAGTCTGGCAGCAGCAGCACCCAGGGCAGCGAACACACCTTGCACCAGTTCTCAGCTTTCACCCGCATCTCATTCGCCACCAAAAGGAACCAAACCCTCTTGGGGATACAGCCAACATCAAAGCTGGGCAAAGAGCATGTTCAAGTTGAGTCTAGAATGTCTTGTGCCATGAAACAGGGACGCGGTCAAAGAATAATGGCGGCATGATACAAGCACATAAAAGCTTGCTTTAAGGGGTTCCCAACGGCCAAATACGAGGCGATTTTTAACACCAAAATGAATGGTGAATGACAGAAATAGATTATAGCCCATTCAACGAAACAGGGGTCTAAGTGTGCACTGAGCTAAGAAATAACAAAAGAATAAACGAACAGAAGAAAAGGCTCGTCCTTATGGTAGAATGTCAACTAGTAAATACGGAATAACACAATTAGAAAATGATCACAGTAATAATCAATTCAGGTGAGCACTATCAATGAATACTTACACTAATGAGTCAAATCGGGTAGAAGAATGCATTTTACACAGTCTCCAAGTGCCTCCAATACTTGCCAGTGACAAAGGGGGTGAAAGGTAACTTCACAGTAAAGAAAACCTGGCAGACCTTGCTCGAGTGACCACGTGACCACCAGTAAAGACGCAAGTCAATGCCACCCGCCACCCGAAAGGCAGCATGAGAAGCACATGGCGCCACTTCAGTGAGGTGCCGGCCAGAAACGCACATCCTGGTCCGACTGTGAGAAATGCCAGGCAGCTTAAACTGAGCGGCGGCATACAAAATGGCGGCCTGTCATCTCCCAAAGCGCAAGGTCGCTCAGTGAATGAGAGACGGAAGAGTGGCTCCGAGCCGCCAGGGACTAGGGAGACGTGGCAACAGGCACGGCAAATACGGTGTCCCTGGAGCAGACCCCTCGGCTGCAGAGAACGTTCTGCTGAAGCCTCGGTGGGCCTCTCTGGGCGTCAGGATAAGACCTGTGGAGGATCGCGGTAGGTTTGAAATTGTTTCTTGGCCAGACCTCATCTCTACAATAAATCAAAAAATCAGCCGGGCACGGTAGCGCGCACCTGTAGTTCCAGCTACTGGGAAGGCTGAGGTGGAAGGTTCGCCGGAGCCCAGCAGGTGGAGGCTGCGGTGGCCAGGAGCGGCCACTGCACGCCAGTCTGGGCGACAGAGTGAGACTCCGACTCAAAAAAAACAAAAAAACAAAAAGAAACTGTTTCAGAATACAAGGTTAAAAAGAACAGCTGACACTTGCTCCTGTACTTTGTCTCTGAGGGAAAATGATCCTGATACAGAATCTAGAAATGTATCTGCTTTTCTTAGCTCTTAGAAATGCTATTGTCAGCTCAGAACAAGGTAAATTCGAATGTATGCAAAAATATAAATTAGCTTATCACAATCTTACTTTACTGCTAGGGAAGAATTCAACACTACCTAACATTTACGGCACAAAACAAATTTTAGGATTCAGAAAAAAACTGGTGAGAATTACAAAATTAAATAAACCTAATTAAAAATGCCTACGTGTATCAGCCTTTTGCACTAAGCATTTATTACCGCACATCACCGTATTTGCCTTTTGATCGAAAAGAAGAATGAACAAGAAAAGCAGTTTTTCTTTCTCGTATCAAAACATTACAAGCTGTGAGTGTAAACAACACTTTGGACGTCAGCCGTGCAGCGTGCACAGGTTTTCCACACAGATGACCCCGTGCCATACCTGTTGATGTGTCCAATGGCTGTGTTGATGGTGACTCGTGGGCCTCCGTCCTCAGGCCGCAGCACATACGGAGGGAAAACGTCGTCATCATCCACAACAGGGTCAATGTCAGCCTCGCCGGGATCCACTGACTTGGAACACTTGTTTCTCAAGATCTGAGCATTGTGGAAACAGAACTTATGATGAAAACACGTCTTCTCTGCCGTGTTAGCCGCCTGCCTCCGGACCCATGGAACAAGCTCTCCTGACAAGAGCCATCTCACTCCCTGAGCAGACTTGGGTCCTCCCAAACCACCTGCTGCAGAAGACGCCCCGTGAATCCCCGCCGCTCCCGGCACGTGGCGATGCGCCATGCAGTGGGAGCCCTCTCTGCACCGCGGCTGCGCACAGCCACCCACACCCACGACTGCCAGCCTCTCGTGAGTGCAGCTGCCTTGTCATCCCTCCCCGGTCCCTCAGCAGCCACCATGCCGCCCGCATTTATAATACCCTTCCCCAGGGATCCAGACAACCCTTGCACGATGTCACGACGCCCTCCAAGCACTTGCAAAACACTGCTGGGTCTTTCCGTTCTCAACTTCCGTACAGCGCACATATGCGCACCCCTTCTGAGACCATTCCCTGAAGAAAAGCGTTCTGTCAACTTTCAGGCCCACAGAGAATAATGAAGATGGCACATCCATCTTACCTTTTCAATAGCTTTGTAGGTTTTAAGGTCTTCCTCAAAGCTCTTGATCTTGTCTGTGTCCGCTAACATTATGTAATTAGAGATGGGCGCCCGCGCTCTGCCTTTCGACTGAACGTAGGAGCGATACTCAGTGGGCAGATCAAAACGAACCACCAGGTTGCACTTTGGTATGTCAACACCCTCTTCTACAACACTTGTTGCGATGAGCAGATTGGTCTCATGTGCTCGAAATTTCCTAAGGACCTGAAAAAAATCCACCAGGAAAAGCAATTCTAAGAACATTTCCAAAGAAAGCAATATAGCAAAAATAAATGACAGCTGTCATTTCTGACACACATGCTGGGCTTGCGACGTCTTAAGGCCAGGTTAAGGCAGATGATGGTATCACATAGAATCTACAATGCACAGACACACGAACCAAGAAGCTTTGACTTAATGACAGTTGTCAACTGAATGTGGCATGAAAATCAAAGTGCCTCTCCACTTTACTGAAACACCCATGTCCCAAATCACAGAACGCCTCTGGGTTAGAGGGAATGGTTTCTTTAATGACCACAAGTGGGTTTAACCAATGAAGTGACCAAATGACCCGCTTCTAGAGTTCTGTTGCTATTCTGCACCTACATAATGATACCTTGTACCTGTGGGACTGCCCACACTCCAAAGAGGTCAAACCTACCGCGAAAACCCCGAGTTCACCTGGATTTAAACTGCATGTAGGGTATTACTTATTTCCATCATTCTGGGAAATGTTCCATTTAAGGAGTCAGAATTGACTAAAACACAAAGTGAAAACTTTTCTTCACATGAGATTTAAAAAGGCATAACTCCCCAATCCAGGATAAATTCCATGATAACATAAGCCTATCTATCAGACTGACTCCTAGAATCCCCAAACCTGGAATATTAGCCAAAAGCTAGGACACTGAAAACGGCTTCAAGAGAAATTATGCCAAGTTAAATAATAAACTTTAAGTAAAAGGCTTTTGTTCACAAGTCAAAACACCATGTTTTAGCATCTTTACAAAGCTGTTTCCTACATTAAGACCTTGAAAAGCGTGAACAAACTTAAGCCATATTCTACAAAATACAGTGTTATTTTTTAAAGTGTCGGCTAAGATACAATTTCACTTATTTGTGTATTTGGTCTTTCCTGGTCGCCCAGGCAGGCCGGAGCGCACTGCACAATCACGGCTCAATGCAGCCCCTGGGCTCAAGCCATCCTCCTACCTCAGCCCCTGGAGCAGCTGAAATCACAGGTGTGAGCCGCTGCATCCAGCCTAAGGTGGGATTTACAATGAACAAAAGAAAGCACTTTCTGAGAAAAAATTCCAGCTGGTTAATTCACAGTCATATGCAGGCAACAGGAGTTATGGCTGTCCGTGTTTTGTTTTTCTGCCAAATGTACTTGTGTGACACCAGGCCATTAGAGCAGAGAGTGAACTGACTGATGGCAATTAAGACACAAAATTGGCCGGGCTCGGTGGCTCAAGCCTGTAATCCCAGCACTTTGGGAGGCGGAGGCGAGAGAATCACCGGAGCCCAGGGGTTCGAAGCCAACCTGGGCAACTCGGCAAGATCTCGTACCTACAATAAATCAAGAAAAATTAGTTGGGCATGGCAGCGCTTGCCTACAGTTCCAGCTACTTAGAATGCTGAGGCAGAAGGATCACCTGAGCTCAGCAGGTGGAGGCTGCGGTGGCCATGAGCATGCCACTGCACTCCAGCCTGGGGACAGAATGAGATTCTGACTCAAAAAAAGGACAGAAAACAGACGTGCCAGACAGCTCTTCTAATTCGGCACACACATCACTACAGCTACCTCATGGAGACAGCTAGTCGACATATGCACAAGTATCCTGTATTACGAAAACCTGCCGGGACTACAAACACAGGACCCCGCAGGCGGTCAGGCTGCACACGCCCCGAACGTTGCTATTGGACGATCACTTTAAGTTACCTCTTCCTGTTTTCTGAACTCGGCTTCCATCTGTTTGTTCCGCGGCTGATTCTTCCCAATGCCGTGTCCAGTTATAAAGTTGCTGCTGATATAAGCCAGCTCTGGGTCTTGTTTGCCAGCTTCCTTTATCAATCTAAGAAAATTAGATGCAT
Source organism: Carlito syrichta (assembly GCF_000164805.1). Lineage (NCBI taxonomy): Eukaryota > Metazoa > Chordata > Mammalia > Primates > Tarsiidae > Carlito > Carlito syrichta. Next base: position 54,209 of record NW_007247784.1, on the reverse strand, counting down.
TGGAAAGTTAAGGACTGCTGAGGGGAAGTAAAACTTTTGTTTTTAAGGTCTTCTTTAAAATGGAAATACAGTACATTTGCCAACATGCCTAGCAAAACAGTCTTGATTTTTTTTTTCCAACTTGCTTAAACAAAAATCACTGTCGCTCTTGACCACAAGGGCCTGTGGACCAAATGCTTATAACACCACATACAAGGCTAGCTGACACTGACAAGTGAACCGGCCACACTTCCGCCAACTGCTGATCTGGCAGTGGCAGGTTAGCAGAAACATGGCCCGGGATGAGACCAAGCTAGTCAGCGATGCACAGACCTTCCTCTGGGATGGGATGTCCAGTGAAGAGGCTCGCCTCCCTCCTGCAGAGCATGCGGCCTCGGCAGCGGCCCGCACCCTCCCCTGTGGCTGCACTCACAGGAGACAAGAACCAGCAAGCTGGATGCCAAAGCAAGCCTCTTGCCCCTACAAGTAGCGCAAAGGTCCCAGCTGTGTGGAAGAGGACTGCATTTCATCTCACTGGGCCGGCTCTTGGGAGAGAAGAGCCTCGCCATCTCAAGCCCCGATGCTTTCTGGTCCCTAGGCTGCTGCCCAAAGCTCTGCACAGCAGGGGATTGGCACAGTTCTGCCAAGGCAGCCCCCACCCCCACGCAGCCACACAAAGAAGAGACTTCTGAGCCCTGTCCCTCCTCCGGCCTGTTCCTCCATATTAGCCCAGAGTACTGGTAACCTAAGGCTAGCCTTCTAGCTAAGCGACAGCAAAGAGCTACAGGATGGATCGCGTTACACGGGCACAGAAGGTTAACAGTTAGCACTGCCATTACAGCTATTTTAGAAATATCCACATTCAAGAACTCAGCACACAGGATAAATGGTTCCACACCTGACATAAGTGATTCCACATGGCCCCTCTGAAGTCATGCTACATAGTATAAATTCCTAATAGAAAATTGCATATTTAAGTCCAATCATTCTTTCTCTTTAAAAACACATGAAACAGACTGATATCAAAGAGCTGCAGAGCCGTCCTGAGTGTCTCCAGCGGCTGGTCACGGAGCAGCCGAGTGTCCGGGGAGGGGAAGCTCTCCCGCAGACCCAGCACTTGTCCTGTCGGGGAGCAGCAGCTTCCTTGATGTGCTCCGAGGCTTTAAATCACAATAAACTAGTAACGCCGGGAACAGAAGGCAGTGTCACATGCAAACTAGAAGCGGGCTCAAAGTGTAGGATGTACGATAAGTTACCTTAGGAATATGGACTTCCAAATTTTCGTTTACATAAACACCAATTTGAAAGTAACAGGAGATTTTTAAAAATACATTTCCAGCGACTCCAATTAGGCAAAGAATATGTTTTACGTTGCCAAAATTCTCAATCTGGCAGACTTCAGTGAGCTGAGAAGTGGAACCACTAATAGTCAACTCATTTATCCTTCATAAAACCCACGTCAAAACCATAGAGAACAGAAGAGACAACATGCACATTAATAAATAAAACACCTTACAAGTGATATTTAAGTGCTGTATACCCACGCTGATCATGTGTAGAGAAAACGTATTTCTCTACTTTATGAATTTGAGGAATTCCCAGCCACATGCCCGCGACAAAGCTAGAGGCTTCAGGGAAAACAAAACAAGTGTCCACTTGTCCTGAGGAAGTTTACAAGTGACTAACACAAACTGCTTACAGATTTCCTAACACCACAGAATAGACGAGACAAAGTCTTATTGTTTCTTCTGATTTTTGCACTGAGTTTATACAAGTAATTCCACAAACAAGCTGTTTAATAAGCCATACTGTTTCCTAGTGCACACCCCTTCTGAAGCTGTCTGTAGCCAACAACCAGGTATTTTTTTTTATTTCCAAACCATCAGAGACCGATATTTTTTTTTAAATTTCATAAAAACGAACTACTAAGAAAATGAAGCTTAAAAAGCACTGAAATTCAAGCACCAATTGTATCATCTTCACCAGACATGAAATTACTGGCAAACTGCCAGAAGCAATGCTCACTCTCGATCCCTGCCTGAACTCACGGCAGAGGAGAGGCCTGGCGCCCGGCCACAGAGCCTGCGTTTATGTGCACATGCACACTGCGCCCCGGTGAAGACCAAGGACTGCCGGCCAAAGCGCGAAGTACGGACGGCAGGTTCAGCAACCTGAGCAGACGCATGACAGAGAACTGTGGCGTGACGAAGCACGCCAGCTGACGCAGATGACCACAGGAGGAAAGGCACCTCAAAGACACAAACACGCCATCTGAAATTTCTGCCCAGTCTTTGAAGTAGAGCATCAATGTCACGTTTAGTCGTGACCCTCACCCCTTACAGTTTCTTGTCAACGTGAGAAAACCCAATTTAATTCCTCTGTGGTCTTACTGAAAAATCCACCACTGATAGTTACAGCAGACCAATACTGCACACCCGCATGTGTACAATGATTGCCCAAGAGCCAGCATCTACTGGCTGCCAGATGATAAAACAGGTTTACACACATTGCCTCTAATAACAAACCGACAGGAGAGGGAGGTATCGTACTTTACAGATGAACGTGCTGCGGCTTTAAAAAGTTAACTACCTTTCACAAGGAATAAATCCAAAAAGTGAGCAGGAAAAAACCCAGGGCTTCCTGGGGGCAGAGCAGGGAGAAAGACAAGCGCCTGGCAGACTTCCTTTGCAGCATCACAAAGGAAGAAAGTGCAAGCCAAGGGATGCGGGACGTCGGGGGACCGTGGGGGCACGTCTCAAGTAGCACCCCGTGGCCAATACAGGAACGATCTGAGCAACAAAATAAGGAACACAGGATCAGATCAGAACCCAGAGTATGAAATAAACATGAGTTCACACCGACATGGACATGGCCCTCCCTAGGAAGTGGAGGTGAGTTCCTCCCTAGCAGAACGGGCTGTACTTGGGGGTTTGCTTCCAAAGAACACAGCAAGAGAAACATGGGGACTTCACAGTGGAAGAGTTGGCAAGCATTATCACAGCCAAGGCTGGAGTGTGGCTGCACACTGGCCACTCTGCAGCCAAACTCCGCCATCCACAGCCTCCTGATGTGATAAAAGGGCACGTTACCTCCATGGTATTTTTCCAAATCCCATAAGCCTAGCCTAACCCCAAGGAAAACAACCAACACAAGCGGGGGGCACCCCACAAAATCCTGACCGCCACTCCTACAGCTTGGCAAAGTCATCACAACAAGAAAAGACTGAGAAATGGTGAACGGACCAGGGGAGATGAAGAGACATGACAACCAAATGCAATATGATACCTTGAAAAGAGGGCTCTATCCCACACTGTCTAGTGATTAGGAAAAAATCAAATACAGACAAATGTGTTAGAAAAGAGAACACTAGTGGAAAAACCGGCAAAACCTGAATGAAGTCTGGAGTTCAGTTAACAGCAATACACCAAGGTCAGTTTTTCCAGTTGTGACAGGGACCCAAGATTCGGCAGCAGGGAAAGGGTGACAGGGGAACAGGACTCTGCACTAGCTTCCCCACGTTCCGTGAACCTAAAATTAGCCCAAATAAAAAGTTACTGGGAAAAAACAAGCGTGTGGGGAGGGGGACAGAGACAGGATGTGAACTAGGTCTGTCTAGCACGAGTGAATTACACAGTGACCAGAACACAGACTTGAGGCTGGAAGCCATTTTCTGCCACTTGATATCTGTGTAACTTGGGGGGTCACAAGCTGATTCCTGGTTCCCTCAACTGTAATCGGGTAAGAACATCGGCCCCCTCCCTCCCGGCAGGCTGTACAGAGTGTTGAAACATCTGTACAAGTAACTTGCAAGCCCCGATGCAAACAGGAGGCAGCAGAACAGCCACTGTGAGCCCGCGCACGCGTCTATGCCACTGCGGCGGGGCTGTGACGTATTTTTTTAACTAAGAGAATAGAAAACTGCATGTGCACCACAACAGCTGATCCTCCCAAGAAACTGTCCGCTAAAGAAGGGTCTTTCCTCCCATTAAACTGCTGGGAGGAGAGAATCTGGGTTTCAGGAAGCTTTTCTAAGCGGATCCAAAAGCTGACGGGAACAAGCCCTTCAGCGCGCGTTGAATCAGCTGCCTCAGACAACTCTTGATTCGTCATGCTGAAATTCACCCAATTTCAGCCACACTGCATGAAAGCTGACCGTAATTACGCTGGTCCTTAAAGCCAACAGGAGGTAACCGGCTGAATTTTGGATAAGCCTTTTCGAGCTGACACTCATGCCATGAAAAGTGGCACACCTCACAGTAAAAACACGGGCAAGGAGACAGGGGAAAGGCAGAAAGTAAACTCCCGCTTCTTCTCTCCAAGCCCCAGAGCATGTCTGAAACCCTCATGCCTCCCCCGTGGAGGCAGGGAGCAGGTCCACAAGCAGGCCTAGAACTGCGCCAGCATTAAACTTTCTGGACTCCCCACGTGCCTTTTCCCCACCCCAAGCCGAGCCGCCTCTCCTCAGCCACGCCCTCCCAGGCGTCTCTCTTAGCAGGCTTCCCGCCGGAAGGCACTGGTGCTCCATGTTCTGTGATGCTCCGGGCCGTCACGGCTGTGGAAAGAACTGGAAACCGGGCGCCAGGACGTTGGGACGCGGGAGCTGGGTCTGCTGTTGACTAGCAGTTTAACTTGAATCACTTTTCCTCCTGAGACACTTTCGCTTTTTTATAAAAGTAAGTGGGTTGGATTAGATAGTCAGTGAGGTCCCTTCCCGGCCTTAAACTTCTGGTTTAAATGTAACTCAGTACCTAAAGTGACTTTATTTCCCATTCATCAGAAGGATCAGGCTCAATGACCATGAAAATGCCAGGCTAAAAACTGCCAGGTGATTACTCTCGAGTCCAATTTCTCGTTACTCAAAAAAGTTTAAAGCCCCAAACATTCAGAAGCAGTTAAGAAAAAAAATCCCAAATTACTTCAGGAACAAAACTTAATTTTTCCTAGGAGATCACTACTGGCAGAAAAGGCTCTTGGAGATCAACTTTGGCCAATTAATGGATCTCACAGAAAAGCAGATTGTCTTAAGTACAAAATAAGGATGAATTTTTTGGCAGGAAATAACAGAGCATCTATCCACAAACCAAAAGGACCATATATTAAGGGACCATCTGACACAATCTGAAGTAGAGCTCCTTGGCTCCTTGGCTATATTCAGGAAAAATACACTTTTATTGAAGAAGGGAGAAAGGGCTAGAATCCACAATCCAAAATTTGGATTCACTGTCACCTTTGCTAATATTCTCAGAACCTTCCCAAACATTTTTATTCTCTTCTGATTCAGAAAATCAGAGTACATCTTAGTCTAAGAACTAATCCAAATAGTAAATCCAGTTATTTTAAACTTTTTCCACCGCAGCCTTGAAAACTTAAATCAGTATTTTTAAGGAAAAAAATTAGCATAAAAAGTTAGCAACAATAACCAGATAAAATGTATCCTATGAACTAGGTGCAGTGGCTCATGTCTGTACTCCCAGCACTTTGGGAGGCTGAGGAGGGAGGATTGCTGGAGTCCAGGAGTTTGAGATAAGCCTAGACAACAGTGAGACCTCATCTCTTAAAAAAAAAAAAAAAATTATTCTAAGACTACCTGAAGGAGAAAGCTTGATGTGAAATGTTTAACACAATGCCTAGCACATAGTTCTGGTTAATACATATCTAAATTAAATCTAACAATCGAATATAAAACAAGGAATGTTTACTTAAATGTAAATTATTTTTTCTATACTGTACTTGCCCTCTATTTTAAATGGATTAACATCCTTTAAAAAAAAAAAACTCAGTCATGTCTAAACTAGCCTTTTGGGAAAGCGACTATATTTATAAACATCCGCTCTGAGAATGCCAGTACACCGTCACCTATCAACAGCTATGGTACCAAGTCCAGGACACTCTATAACCCTGATGCTAGCTCTTAAAGCTGTGACAGTGTGTCACTTCACAAAATAAAAAGCTGCCTTGTTCTAATTTGAAGAAAGATGTCCATCTTAGAGATTTACCTGTTTAAGACAACCGCTGTGTATCTTCTTTCCACGAAAATAATTCCACATAGAATATTGGTAAATGGAGAAGGAAAATGTGTCTCTGGCTTCTCTTTTTCTTCAATTTCTTCATCCTCATCATCATCCTCAGAGTCACTCCAAGACACATAATTATCCTGATTCCTATTATTATACCACTCAACGCTTTCAAACTGCTGTCGCTCGTAAGGTTTATATTTACGGAGGATTTCAAGCAGTTTTATTACTTTAGGAGTTACAAATTTCAGGTCAAGTGAGGCAGGTGAGAAGTGCTCTTCACATAGTGCATGTATCTTCCTTAAGAAAGTGTCTGCAAACAGTAAAAACTTCCTGTGCAGCTCCTCTTGCTCATGCTTGATATATTTCTGCAGTTCTCTTACCATCATTCCAGCTACTTTATCTGCACACCAGGGTCCCAAAACTACCAATACTGCACGACAGTCTGAGAGTATCTGAAAAAAAAGAGGGAACATGCGAATGCTAATCAATAATCATGCAGTGTCTTTATACAGAGCTTAACTGGAATTTAAGTTGTCTTCAAAACACATTTACTCCATCAAAGAACAAACACTGAGGTGAATCCCCAAAGGCAGGGGGACCGTAGTCTTTTCAAGTGCCGTTATTTCATGTGTGTGTGTGTGTGTGTGTGTGTGTGTGTGTGTGTGTATGCCTACAATCATCTCCTTCTTCCAGCAAAAATAATCAAATAGAAACTAAAAGATGCAATTGTATGCAGTTAATAAGATTTAATTTTAGACGTGAAATTAGTTAGAACTAAACCTCAGTAATTTATTTCCTGCCAAATGACACAAAAAATCATGCAGCAGGGCAATGTGTTACCTTAGGTACCTAGGAAGAGCAACACAATTTTCCTTGGCCTTTGTCTAGGTACAATATCCCCTGGTTTTATGCCTTTTCCATTGCACTGAGCATTGAAAGAGAAGGACTAGGAAGGGTGGGTGAATTCTGGCCAGTCTCCAGCCAGCACCCTGGATGCAGTGGTTGGACAGTTCTAAAACCAGTACACAGCAGCCCTCCGTTCTCCTTCCTCCCTCTCTCCCTCTTTTTCTTCTTTTTAATGGTAGGAACTGACTTTACAGGTTGCAACAGGAAGTGGAGGAAGAAGGGACAAGGCAGCTGTCACTCCTGGGGCGGTGTCCACAAGCTGGGTTGGCGCCCTCCAAAAGCCTCTGCTATCATTTCAGTGAAAATGCCACCGCAAGGTCAGGGCTCCTCAACTTTAAAATCGCAGCTAAATCCAGACTCTGATCCTGGACGCCCCCACAGTGCCATGTCTTATAACTCTAGCTCAGAGCTGAGCATACAGTTTACAACGGAGGACTTGGCAATTCAACAGGCAACCAGAGAACAGACTGGGTTGAACGTGGACTTATCAAGAGTTCAGAGAAAGTTTTTCCCTGAATGCTGAAACAAAAGGAAAATAAATAAAAATAAACAAATGGAAAGGCTGAGAAGTTTGGGCACTGCTGCTCCAGAAAAAAATTAACAGGGGAGAAATTCAGTTCCACACGTAACAGAGCATGAACATCCACAAACGGCTGCAAAGCCTGAGGGCAGGGATTCTCGAGTTTACTGCATGGGATCACTGGAGGGCTTGTCAAAACTCAATTTAGGGCTGGGTGCAGTGGTTCGCACCCATAATCCCAGTACTTTGCGAGCTGAGGCAGGATTAGATTGCTTGAGTACAGGAGATCGAGGTCAGCCTGGGAAACATAGCAACCATTATTTAAAAAACTAATTACAAGATTAGCTGGGCATGGCAGTGTACGCCTGTAGTTCCAGCTACTTGGGAGGCTGAGGCAGAAGGATTGCCTGAGCCCAGGAAGCGGAGGCTGCCGTGAGCCATGAGCATGCCGTGAGCCATGAGCATGCCACTGCACTCCAGCCTGGGCGACAGAGTGAGACCCTGACTGAAAAAAACCCCAAAAAAACCCAACTTAGGATTTTGCAAACCTCAGAACCCACTTCTGAGGCCCCACCCAGATGCCACTGCTGCTGGTGTGAGGCCCGCCCTTCGGGGACCACTGTCCTGAGGGGTCTCTTCTCCAAGCTGTGCCACCCAGGGACAACAGGCTTGTACCCAGTCACATGCGCTACAAGACAGTGGGAGCATTAGTTTAGTCCAAGGCTTCAAGAAGGAACTCACTCACCTGATCAAAAATGAAACGCAAAAAACTGGACGCACTCCTGACACTTAAATAACCATGACATGAATCCTAACCCATCTCCTTAAGTCAGGGAGGGCTATACCTAATAACATAAACGTCTGCCAGGTAACAGTAAGCTCTACCTCACGTGGCATGCTCGATGAAAACGTCCAAGGAGGTAAAAAGACCTTAAACTAAAAAGTAGAGAAAACAGCCTCCTTCGAAGCATGTTTGCAATTCAATATTGAAAACAGAAGTTCTGTAAATACACTCACTAACTTTGCGCCTACCTGTTTGGAAATTAAAGTCGAGTCTCTTTCTCTTGAATGTACAGAAACGTTACAGTCGTTGATGAAGCTGAGAGCGTCTTCCAGCTCCATCAGCAGCCTCTCATAAAGACCACTTCGGTCAGCAAACGGCCCACAGTCCACCACGATCTCACATGGCTGAGAAGTATACCTTTAGAGCAGAAACAAAAGGTGTCCATAGTGTGGCAGTGGAAATGAAACTTTTAATTCAAAAAATTATTTTTCAAACAGCAAGGAAAAGAAGAAGAGATACTAAGATTTGCCTCTACTAATAGATATAAAATATTACCAGTGGACTGAGATTTCAGGTGTTTAATCATTTCTATTTTACAGTACTGAATATCCCCACAGCAAATAAGATACTTTTTACCAACCAGTAGACTCTTCCGGAAAACATGTTTTCCAAAGGAAAGGGCAGAGGCTAGGACTGAGCATTCCCTCCATTCTGCAGCGTGAGGCTGTGAGCTCCCCTGCCTTCTAACTCAGGCCTCCCACGAGGAGGGCCACGAAGGACACGCGCTCCAAGACACCCAGCAACTCTGAGTGAACAAAACCCGGGATGCCTTCCTCTGAGGCCTCACGAACACCTTGTGCTTCATGTTTCAAACACTCACTACTGCATTATGATCCACTTACATATCTAAATCCAAAAGAAGCTTCTAGCTTCACTCTGCACCCCTAGCGGGGACGAAAGGTTCAACAAGCCTTCCTGAAGAGGAACTTTGACAGCGCGAGGGGAGAGCCAAGCCCAACATGCTTGGGACCAGAGCGACCTTGATTTCGATGGTTTTTTGCACACTGGAGCATTCACGCACACATAACGAGGTGTGCGGGGAACGGACCCAGGTCTAAACATGCAGTTCATTTCTGCTTTGTATACACTGTGTACAGGTAGCCTGAAGGTAAGTGTACGCTACATTAACCACTCTGCACACGAAGCAAGTCTGACTGGGTTCTAATGCCAACACGTCACAGGAAGTCTCGTGGCACCGTGTCAATACTCAGGTCTTGGATACTGGTGCATTTTTAACTGTGCATCTTCCAGTTAGGGATTCTCAATCTGTATCATGTGTGCCTGTCAGATCTCAGGAATGGCCATGTGGGGCTGACATTCAAAGAATTTTGACAACAGATTTCACCGTTATCCCAGGTGTTTGTGTTTTGTTCCTTAGGCTTAGACTTCCAGCTTTGTCTCCTTAGGCACCAGCCAGAATGAGAAGCATGGATGTTCAAAATGCTTGTGAAACTCCACGATTACTTCTCAGAAGCAGAAATAAGGAGGAAAGATTTGGGGGAGGAGTTTTATCATTAAATGTCCACGCTATCAGAAATTCCTGGCATTTGCAAATATCACTTTTATTTCTGATGTCCTCGCAAGGAAAACTCCCCCTGCTTTCATTCACTTCTGCCCTCATTCCTTGGATCTTCCATGCCTTTCACAAAACCCGACAACCCGAATGGCACCGAAAATCCTACAAGTACATATGATGATTTTAATTAAGGAAAAGAAATAGAGGAAAGCCATACTTAAATACTACCGTTTTTATTTTTTTTTAGCCCAAATCAGAATGTACACTTAACCAAAGAGTCACATTCAGAGAATTAGGTAATGCTTATCCAACAGACTACTTATCAGGTTTACCTAGACGCTCCAACACTGCGACCTCTCCCAAAACTCCCAAGTAACACAAGCCAGCCCATGTAACTCAAGTAAGATGGAAGCAAAAGCACAGCCTCTCCATGTCAGAGCACTGGCTCAAGGAAGTCAGAAGCAACATGTCCTAAACAGCACAAGACCTATATTTCATATGGCACTTGGATGCCCAAGTTTGATGAATCTAAAACGGTACCTTTTCTTCTCACTCTACAAATAAAACACATTTTCCCCCAAATTCTTGGTAAATGCCAGGCACACTGCAAGGTATTTTCCATGCGGCAGTGTAACTGATCATCAAAGAATCCCATGAAACCACTGTCAACGCCATTTTATAGGTTCCAGGAGGTGACACAGCTAAGGTCACACAGCTTACAATGAGTGGAGCTAGTATTCAAACTCACATGTGACTCAACTACATCACCTGAGAAATCAATCTTCTCCATTTATTAGAATTGTCCAGGATGGGTGCGGTCGCTAGTGCCTACAATCCTAGCAATTTGGGGGGCCCAGGCGAGAGGACTGCCTAAGCCCAGAAGTTCAAGGCCAGCCTGGGCAATGTGGCAAGACCGCATCTCTGGAAAAAATAAAAAAATTAGCCGGGCGTGGTAGCGTGCACCTGCAGTCCCAGCTACTCGAGAGGCTGAAACGGAAGGATCACCCGAGCCCAGCAGACAGAGGCTGTGGTAGCTATGACCATGCCACCACACGTCAGCCTGGGCAACAGAATGAAGCTCCAACTCAAAAAAAAAAAAATAAGGAAAAGAAAAGATGTGTCCTAAGAACCACCATTTGGCAGCCATTAACCTTAAGACTAGTACAGACAATTTTGACATGAACTGAGTTAGCTGCCTTTAGTTAGAAACCTGTTTTCCTACTCTTTGTATTTACACAGGCCTCTTTCCACCAGCTTAAGCCAATAAGACTGTGTGTGTGCATGTGTGTATTTCAATTGATTTCAAAATAGTAACCCCCTCGAAGAGTCCCACGTAAAATTATGAACAGCCTCTTTCTCAGAAATCCACAACCCGTTTTCAAAATGGGATACCTCTAAATATTTCCGAGAATATTGCTGAACTGTCTAAATGAATTAATGTTCTTTCAAAGTACCACGTGAGACACTTAGGTCTGAATGACAAAGCAAGCACACTGACAGGAAGAACACCCATGTGCCGTCCCAGCCACTGACAGCCCCAGCAGGCGGAAGGGCTGACGCTTGCACAGCATGATCTCGTAAGCAGAAGAGCCTCTTCTGCTCTTCTCGGGGCACACACGCTTAGTCTTAACCTTCTACAGAGCTCTTCCGCCTGTTCAGTTCTTTTAACAGCTGTGTGTTCACCTAAACAGGGACCATCTGCGAGGCACTACAGATGACACGCAGGTTAACTTGACTCCGACCCCCCTCCTTGAAGCTAAGACAGCCAACAGTATGTACCTATCCAAGACCACCAGGTCAGTAGCAGTTTCAGCGTTACTCTGGAACATTCTCTCCAGCTTCTGAATCTTTTCTTCCAACTCCTCTGGATCACATTTTCCATTTAAAATGGAAGCAGTTAGTCCCAAAATGCGAGGGCACGATGGACAGTTTTCACAGAGCTAAAAGGAGACACCAACAGTAAAGACCCATTTTGCAAGGCCATAGTAAGAGAGACAACACCGTTAAATCACGAACAAACAATTTTATCAAAAAACAATTTGTTCAGTGAAAATATCCACAGACCAAGGACAACACAGTGTCGTCCATGATATTATTGCAGTTTGCCTAAAAAAGTTGTTTTTCAGAAAGACACAATTAGAGATGCTATGAAAGATTGCTGCATGCGGTTTATTTTATTACAATATTTAAAAGTTTATTGTAGGCTGGGCTCGGTGGCTCAGCCTGTAAACCCTGTACTTTGGGAGGCCGGGGCGAGTGGATGGCCTAAGACTATGAGTTCGAGACCAGCCCAGGCAACTTGGCGAGACCTTGTCTCTACAATAAATAAAAAATCAGCTGGGAGTGGTAGTGCACGCCTGTAGTTCCAGTTACTTGGAAGGCTAAGGTGGAAGGATCGCCGGAGCCTAGCAAGTCGACACTGGGGTGACCGTGAGCACACCACTGCACTCCAATGGAGTGAGACTCCAACTCAAAAAAAAAAAAGTTTATTGTAGATTTAAGTGAACGTTAATATTCATTCATTCATACACTGAAACCAAGTTCCCAATGTTGGTAACCATATGACTGCTTTGGAAATCTATAAAAATCTGCATATAGTCAGTAATTTGACCAAGATTTATTAAGACTGACAAAGTCCAAAAACTCACCTTCATAATTTCTCGATAGGGGTGGTCTAGGATTGCCAGATGACACTCATCAAACACCAAAAGGTTAATGTCTGACAGTGATAAGTAACCATTTTTCAAAACATTCAAGGCGACATAGCAAGTCATGATGAGAACCTAAAATAAAGCTGACATCAGTGTACGGACATAACATTCACCTGCCTGGACACGCTTACATAAACTCAGACCACAGAACCATTATATCACAGATGAGGATCAAGAAATTCACTAACCAAAACTAAAACAAAAGTTCTAAATTCTAATTTCATCCATTGGAACCAAGAGGAAAACCAGGGGAAAGACCGGGAGGAAGAACTCTCGTAACGGAGCCGAAGTCTCCCTCAGATTTCTGGGTTCCTGCTCCAGCCACATTCTGATGGGTGAGAGCTGTCAATCCAGGGAAATCACAAAACAGCTCCAACTGTTTTGAGAAATGTTTTTCTTCTGTTGAACGGACAAGGTTCTCTGGAAGAAGACAGAAGCCAAATGTTCCTGTCGTCGCCCCCCATTGTGTGGCTACTTCAGCGCTTTGTAACCGAGGGCCTGACCCAAGAGCGAGTACCAGTGTAGACTGTGGGTCGTTTCAGGTGGCCTGGAGAGCACCTCCCCACTGCTGTGTACGCCCCAACACCAACACACAGAAAAACCCCATGTGCTGGCTACACAGAGACACGTCAGAGAAGTCCCTGCCAAAGCCCTAAGAGCTCAACCAAGAAATGCCCCCAGTCTCAAGATACTTAACTCAAGAAAAAACTTTCTGAAAGCAGACTATCTGCAAATTGGAAACAGGTCATAGAAATCTGTGTTTTTAAGCAAGTAAATCCACTGAAAGTGGTTTCTTTTCTATAAAGTAAGAGCAACAAAAATTGGTCATTTATTTGGTTCTAAGCTGAGACTTGTAGTCGGAGAGCATGCACAGGACTAGTTTCTAAGCTGAAAAAGTACGGAAAAGTAGAGTCTTCAAACCTAACTCAGACAACCAAGGCTACAGGTCATCTGACAAACCCAGTCAGGGACTTGTAGGTACTTACCAGGGACATTTCTCCACAAGTCTTACCTGGTGCTTAGTGAACTCTTGGGTCCATCTCTCTTTTGTCCAAGACGCATTTACTTCCAGGTCTGAGTATTCCCCAACCTTGAGATCTGAGTGAGTTCTGACAGCTGACACTTGTTGAGCAACCTGGTTTGCTGATCACAAACATAACACTCCATGTAAATATGAGAAAGTGTACCTAGCTGGCTCCCTAGACTACTCATGACTGACAGGTGCGGAAATCCTTACCACTAGATACTAGACCTAACCACCATTTTTTAATAGCCAATTTAAAATCACAGTGCCAAGGTTACCATCTAAAATGTACTTACTAGACTCGTCACCTCACTTTCTGCCACTCACTTCAGAGAACCTCACGCCACCTTTCTTCTCCACGGCTGATTTTCTCTAACCTAAGACTACACCTTCTAGGCTCAAATGGCAGCCATTCCAAATCCACCCTCCTGCTTACTTCAGTAAAATCAGCAAGAAATAAGACGGTCAGTCATAGCTAAAGCACATGATAACGCTGAGACAGTCTTCAGAGAGGGAGAGGAGTGGCATGAACCTATCGGGAGCTATCAGCTCAGGCTCATGTTTCATGCTTTTGATTTTGATACATAACCCCAAAGACATAAAAATCAGTATTTTAAGCTCTTACTGAATATGTAACTTTTAGAGGCATATAACTTTCTTTCTACAACTAGTGCAATAAAAATCAGAAATCAAAAAAGTTACCTAACCACAATTAGCATACTTGGTGAGGCTAAAATATCAGGAACAAAAAGAACTATAACAACTTGGATTAGATTATGTTCCAAAAGTTATTTATTCAACGGTCAGGGAGAATCAGGACATTGAAGAGAGATGCCATGACGTTAACAAGTAAGACAGAATAATAGTTCTGCCAGTCAAGCTTTTGCAAAAACATTCGCTTTTAAATGCTCTTTTATTTTTCTTTTTTGAATTGGGGTCACACTCTGTCACCCATGCTGGAGTGCATGGCCCACCACAGCCTCAAACTCCTGGATTCAAGCGATCCTCCCACCTCAGCCTCTGGAGTAGCTGGGATTACAGGCACACGCCACACCACAGCCAGCTAATTTCTTGTTCATATTTTTGTAGAGACAAGGTCTTGCTATGTTACCCAGGCTGGTCTCAAACTCCTGGGCTCAAGCAATCTTCCCACCTCAGCCTCCCAAAGTGCTGGGATTACAGGCATGAGCCACTATGCCCAGCCTTAACGCACTTTCCCTTCGAAAGTTTAACCCAATGCAATACCCACAGAGAAAATCTGCTTAAACATGCAATCTCAGCCCATTTCCTCCACACAATTGGATAAAATAATGTTTTATTACCAGAGTTGACCAAGAACACCGTCCTTTTTCCATTTCTGCTGAAGTCTCCCCTGATCTGATAGGACAGCTCTTTAGTGAGTAGTACTGCAATGAATGTCTTCCCTGAGCCAGTGTTTAAGCAGACGATGGTGTTATGATCCAGAGCTGCTTCAAGCAGTTCGACCTAGGAATACGGTGGAAAAGTTGGCAGGCTTCTTATCCAAGGACAAAATTGAGAAAACTGGATCTTGTTTTAAATCAAGAAATGTCACTGTGCTCTGAAATCTCCCTCCAATACATTTACCCCCAAACCCCCTAGTCCCTACGTCGTTACGCAGTAACAAGCAGAAGGCTGCCTGCTGTGCATGGCTGTGCGGTGGACATACACGCCGAAACGGCATCCGGCCCTTCTTTAACAGTCACGCTGTACCCCGAGAAGACTTTCCCGGAGTGACAGGAATGACTGAACTCGGAGTACTTGTGGCTCTGCCAGCTCATGGCTGAGTATCTTCAAGCTAACCAGACTCCTGCCAGCTCCTCAAGACAGACACACCCGAGGGAATATTCACGAACAGCCTGGTTGTCAGAGGGAAGAACTAGACCTTCACGGACACCACCATCAAACCCAATTCCCCAGCAGATGTTAGACAAGAAAAGAACTACTGAGAATAAAAGGGCTTTGGATGCGGAGATCAGCCAGAAGAGGGAGGCTGGAAAGTTGGGTCAACTCTCTGCTAACTTACTCCGACTAGCGAAGAATGCTCCGGTATTAGTGTTCGCATTAGTACCTGATATTTTCTTGGCGTGTAAATGTTATCATGAATTGCTTCTTGTTGCCATGGCAGTCCAAAGAAAGGACCCATTGGTGAGGAAGCAGGGGTCATGAGCTGCAGGCCTGCCATGCTGAGGGGTTGCAAAGCAGGGCCTTTCATTCATCCAGTGTTTCTTTCATTGCATTTTGTTCTAGCACAGCTTACTACAAAAGGGAAAAAGAACACATTACACAACCATGCAGGATTAAAACCAAAAAGCAGCACAGAAACCAGAGGAACATCGGAATATCATTCCTATGAGCCTTTTCAGACTCTTCCTATAACTGTCTTAGCTTCTTCTCGATCTAAGAGGATCATATTGAAAGTCGAGCCTTCTACACCTGACCCAGCAATTCTATACCAAGAAACTTGTCTAAAAGAAAGAATCAGATAACTGCACAAAGACATAAGTACATGAATCTTTGTGGCTGCATTACTGCTTAAAAACAAGAAATAACTTTAAAATCTATGAGTTAAAAATTAGCTAAATAAATTATGGTATGACTATATAATGAAATATTTTGAATCTATTAAGATTATAATACACACCTATATTTACTCACATAGAACAGTCCATCACACATCTTTAAAAGAAATTATGTACAGTATGACGACTTGTTAAGTATATATGCATATATAAGACATATATATATATGTAAATATACTTCAAACATTCTCTGTGACTTCTATATTATTACCGGCAAAATGACAGTACAATGTATAGAAGGCACTTGGCAGTGCGCCTACACTACAGAAAGAATCAAACCCTGTCAGAATTGTCTCATTTTACCAAAAGACCGTGAACACGGAAGGTCTTTTTTTTCCATTGACAACCTATCCCCAGTCACAGCTGACCAGTTATTTAAATATGCATCTTTAAAATTATTCATACCCTAGATAAATTAAAACAAAGTCCACCACTCTGGGAAATGAATGCACTCTTCTGTACTTCAGTTTTTCCAACAGATAAATCGGATCATGTAAAAGGACAAACACGGAGTCTTTAGCATTCCTAGCCCGTGAACAGACGGTTGGCTTTGAGTCCTCCGTGCCAGCAAGACTGACAGGGCAGGCCCCGAAGGCAACGTTCTCCCCTGCACTGCAGGAGGGCGCTTGCTGCCATGACTCTGTACAACGCACAGAGTCCAGCTTCCAGCTACTTACAACCACACTCTGAACCCCTGGCACGCTAACTTTGTCACCATGCCCCAACACGCGGCCTTGTTGCCGCACCGAGCTCAGCAAGAAGCCACCAGCACCAGCGCAGTCTCTTTTAGGCAGAGGCACGAGACTCAGTTCTGACTTCAGAAACTAATTTGGCTGACCGGAATCCAACACACACGGCCACCAAGTGCCCTCGTCAGGGAGCGGGGCAGGGCACACCACCCCGGGGCTGAGGCCCCTGGCAAGGCAGCACATCTGGGGACCGGACAGCAGTGTTCATGGCCCTCCTTCAAGGCACACAGCAGGCCAGGTGTCACAGAGCGCATCAGGGGAGCCTCCCTGGACCCAGAGAGGACTATGTTCTTCTTGGGGAAACCAGCTCATTCTCTGCTGAGCCAAAACCCTGCTGCCACACCTAGTACTGCCTCCCCAAATTCCTCAGGCCTAAGAGCTTACAGGCTTATCGGCTCAACTTTGATGTCAACACGACTGCCAAGAATCCAGTGTGGAAATCAATTTTATCTCATTTCCTGGGATCCACAGGCCTCTCTGAGGGCCCCAGGCTGAGAGTGCAGGCTCTTTCTCTGATCTTCCCACCAGGCGAGCACTCTCCTGACCCCTCTGGAGCTCTCCTTCGGGTCTGCAGGAGCTCACTAGGACTAGCCACCCAACCCAAATGCTAATCCAAGACTTCAAAAGACATGGTGGAAGGCATCAGGAAACCAGCCTAAATCCTGGCGGTGGAAGGCAACACACAGCCAAGGCGAAAGAGGGGTGGGATGGAAATACCCACTGCATCTCCCTGCTTCCAGAACCAGGGACATCCAGGTACCACGGGCACCCCTTCCCCCGTAACCATCACCTCCTCACATAGATGACATGCTAATAACAACATTTAATAGCTCAGGAAAAGTCTAAGAAATAAATGAAGTGTTCTATTTTATTAAAGTGGAAAGAACGTATTCTTCAAAAACGTCAATGTGATAACAGACAAAGACAAACTATAAAAGTGCTCTGGATAGTAAAAGACTATAAAGAGACATGACAACTCAAGGCAATATCTGATCTCAGACCGGATCTTGCACTTGACAACAATGCCATAAGGACATTTCAAAAGATGAAACAGACTAAAATGAGAGTGTACATAGACGTAGTGAACTGATTCCAATGGTCAAGCCAATTAACACGTCCATCTCTTCACATAGTTACCATCTTCTGGCACGGTGAGAACACCTAAGACCTTCACTCAGCTAAAGCAAGTAAACAATGCCGTGGTATTAACCGCAGACACCTTTGTGCATAGAACCTCCAGAACGTGATTATTCTGCGTAACTGAAACTCCGTATGCTTTGACCATTTCTCCCCATTTCTCCCACCCTTCTGCCCCTGGAAACTACCAATCTACTGTCTGCTTGTAAGTGTTCTATTTTTTCAGATTACACATAGAAGCGAGACCATGCAGAACCTTTCTTCCTTAGCACAATGCCCTCCATGCTCATCTGTTACTCCTTCTGACTTAGAGCTGAGAGACCTGTGTGTGAGAGAGAGACAATTTCTTGGTCCATTCATCTGTTGATGATAGACTGTTGCAACATTTTGGCTATCATGGACAATGCTGCCATGAACGACTAAGTTCAGCATTCTCTTATAGATACTGAACTCACTCAAAAGGCATTATCGGGTTCATTTTATTTATTTTTTTTGAGTTGGAGTCTCACTCCGTCGCCCAGACTGGAGTGCAGTGGCCGCTCCTGGCCCCCGCAGCCTCGACCTGCTGGGCTCCGGCGATCCTTCCGCCTCCACCTTCGGAGTAGCCGGAATTACAGGCGTGCGTTACCACGCCCGGCTGATTTTTTGATTTATTGTAGAGATGAGGTCTCGCTGCCCAGGCGGGTCTCGAACCCACGGGCTCAGGCCATCCACTCACCTCAGCCTCCCAAAGGCGCGGGATGACAGGCTGAGCCACCGTATTGGGTTCATTTTAAAAACTAGGCAGCAGCAATGTTAAAACTTCCTGAAGTTGATACCTGCACTATGGCTATGTAAGAGAAAACCTCTACTGTCAGGAAGCGTACACAGAAGTATTCAGGAGTAAAGGACCAAGAGGCCTGCAATGTATTCTCAGATGGTTCAGAAAAAGAATGTCCACTTGGAGACACACAGAAAGAAAGCGCGTGCCAACAAAGCAGATGGGGCAGACGGGTAAGGCACACACTCTTTGTTCCAGTCTTATTCTTGCAACATAAGCCTTTTTCTTCATCTTCTGCTCAAATATAAACAAGCACCTCATCCTTTTCTGTATTCGAAGGCATGACAGCTCACTCCGTGGCTCTCAGAAGTGCTCTCTCCATGTCTTCTGCAGGCAACAGCCAGGCCCCGCTCTGCCTGGACCAGTCAAACAGCAGCTCACTCAAACTGTCGAGGACTCCGATGCTGATGTCTGCTACCTGCCAGCTGCCAGATTTAAACTGATGGGAATGCGACTCTTCCTTGGCCAGAGGAACTGGTTCATGCTCATCCAGCAGCAGCGTGTAGGACTTTCATCTGATGCTTGAGAGGAGAAATTCTCTCTTCCTCTCTGAACATGATTCAGAAAATTATCAGCCCCCTTTGCTGCCGAAATTACGCCACCCCCCTGAAAGGACCCCGCCTTAGGATGAAACTAGCACTGAGGACAGCAAAAGCAAACTGGGTCCTCGACGACATCAGCAAATACTGGCTCAACCAACCTCAAGGGCCAGCCTAACAGTGGACTTTGCGACGCCAAGAGAGAGCAAATCCTTCACTGTCCAAGTCAGCCTGAGTCAAATACTCCAGAACTCATGAAGGAAGCAAACTAAATGGCACTCGAAGCCTCTGCGATCACTTCCCGGAGAAGATCTAGGGAGAAAAGAACAAAAGTGAACAGAAAAAGAAAGGACAAAAGGGAAGAGGGGAGAGAGGAGGGGACGAAGGAACAGAAAAAAGAACAAAAGAAAGAGAAGGGAGGGAAGCAGGAAAGGGAATGACAGGAAACAGGAAATGAAAAGGAACGGGAGAGTCGAAGACCAGAA
Organism: Carlito syrichta; assembly: GCF_000164805.1. Taxonomy (NCBI): domain Eukaryota; kingdom Metazoa; phylum Chordata; class Mammalia; order Primates; family Tarsiidae; genus Carlito; species Carlito syrichta. The sequence continues at coordinate 34,362 of NW_007247784.1, read as the reverse complement.
CTCCTGCGACGGGGAACACACGCAGCTCTTTCCCAGTGAGCGGAACAGCTTGGATCGGAGAGGAGAGGCGAGCGCCCGGCACGACTCAACCTCCGAGAAGCTGGGACGAGTTCTGCCCAGAGGCTCCCGAGACACACATTCTCCTTGTGTGTCCTCATAAGGACTTTCCCCCAAGTTTGGCTACCAGTAAACCCTTGTGATAACCACAAAGATGCTTATTTCTGAAACGATCGAACTGGGGGAAATCTGGACAGTCTTCCCCTGCAAAGACAGGAAGAAACGAAAGAAAGCGGGCAGGCAGGCCAGGGAAGCCAGGCCAGACCACAAGCAGACCAGCCCAGCCCTCGCCTGCTCCCCATACCCAGTCACACCCGAGACACAACACCACCCAAGCGTGGCAAGCCCGTTCCTACAAGCAGCAGGTAAACAGCTTGGGGAGGGAGGAGGAGCAGATTCAGCAGTCCAGGCTTTCTGCTCCTGGCACCTCAAAACACACAGCTAATTTTTTCTTAGAAAACAAGGCATCTCTCATAATCTTCCCATCCCACTCTACAATTTACACAGAGTTTTGAAAACATAATGGGTGGCTGATTTCTAAGAATTTGAGAATAAAAGTGAAGAAAACATCAAACAACACTGAAATAAGAGCTGTACATGTGTCAGCATTCAGACTCTAAATAAAGGGAAAATAGACACGTTGTAAAAATAATTGTCAAACAACAAAGGGAAACAAATGAAATGTGTAACCATCAAAAGATAAGGATTCAATCAGATTTCACCCAAAAAAGTGTAAGAAAATAACACAAAGTATTAGAAGGGAATTTGCAAAGAAGGAAATCTGGTATTAAAACAGAAAAGCCGTCAAAGCACACCCCCTGTGAGAGCAGGTGCCGAGCGCCACTCTGGGCAATACTGCCCCTGCTCACAACTGCCTGACCTCTGCCACCTCTGTCCCCGTCAGGGTTCAGATCTCACCACTGCTTGGAACGCTCTTCTGCTGCTGCCTGCTGTCACTCACCCACAGTTCCGGCAATGGAAAAGCCATCTGTCAGCTGCACGCCAAAGCAAACCACGCATCCTCCCTAATCGACCACGCGTAAAAGTGTTTAAGCCTACATGTGAATCCCACACACTCAGCCCACTTGAGCAGTTACACTACAAAGGCTTGGGGTACAGTCTTCATCCACAAAGTGTCCTTCTGCAAGTCATACTGAGGTCATGTCTCTCAAATCTCTGGTCTCACTTAGATATAACCAATTAGACTAGCATTTCCCTGGGCACAGGGGCCATGTGTCTCACACTTACTTGTATTACTCACAGTATGGAACTATGTCCAGGGCCCGGGAAACAACAGCACAGGTTTGTAGAATGTGAACAATAGCCACCTGAGTGATAGCAGTGCGCGCGCGCGCGCGCGCGCGCGCACACACACACACACACACACACACACACCCCCAACTCCCTCACTGGACACGAGGTTTCACCAGGGCCTTGTTCTCACCTCTCCTCGATGTCCTGCTACAGCATTCCATATATATATTTAAAGAAACATTGGGCCAACTGAGTCAGAGACTCAAGAAGGTCACACAGCAATGGACAGAACAGGATCACGGGCAGACACTGTTCGACTTGGTCTGGAAGTGCACATCAGCCCCCTCTGACCAGCCCTGACAAACGAGAGTAGGAGAGAGAATCCACAGGACGCCAAGGACAGCATTTTAACCTGCAATTCCACTTTCCATAAGGCTGAAACATTTAAATCAATGCTCGTTTATTTAGTAGACAGTGACTGGCCCCACGAAGGTACTTTCTATTTCAAGAAAGGGAATCCAAGACTTAAAAAGTCAATGGGTAATCTAATAATATGAAACCAGGAAAACCTGTCATGTTGCCAATTTTTACTTTCTTCGGCGAGTTTGAACAGATTTTTTTTAACTTGGCCTTAATGAAAAGCTGTGAATTCCTGCTAGTTAAGTTCTAGTTTTAAAGATGAACTGACTACCATGAACTGCCTGAGCAGAGTCAAAGGAATAACTCCATGTGACTGTTTTCAGCCACAGACGTCTGAATGCACACTCATGGAGCCGGCGAGGTTGCTTCACGGCTTCCACACACTACTCACTTCGCAGTACAGTCTTGCGCCAAATCATACGGCACTCCACAGCGGACCACACATGTGAGGGCGGTCTCGTAAGACTGTGACACCTGATTTTTACGGGACCTCTTCTGAGCTTTGCTATTGAGACACACAAATACGGCTCACTGCCTCACAACCGCCTCCAGCATTCAGTACAGTCACATGCTGGACAGGTGTGTAGCCCGGGAGCAACAGGCCATACCACAGTCCACACCACCTGGGCTTGTGTAAGGACACAGATGCTTGCGCCATAACAAAATCACCTGGCAGTGCATTTCTCAGAACATATCCCATTGTTAGTGACACGTGACTGGATGACTCAGTAAAAGACAAACAAGACAAGCATAAACTCTCTTTTCCTCCTTCCACATATCATAAATCAGATTTTCCGTTTTAATATTTGAGAGCTCTGTGTTGCTGTTGTCTGAACTGCATTTTGACATTGTGATAGTAGTTTATTGGAAAATCACAGCATGCCCAAGCTTCTGCTCTAAAAACAAACGCAAAAATAGCCAAGTTTAAGACTCCTGTAAACGGAACAGAAACACATCTCTAAGAGAGCCCTACTGACAGGAAGTGTCGAATAAAAGGCCATTATCTGTATTAAATTGCAAACAAAAGGCATTTGGGCTATTTCAGGGCACCAAGAACAAGAGAATAAGCGAGGACAACAACAGCACGCCTGATCCCGAGAGCGAGGGGAAAGGAAAAGCTGAGAAAAGCTCAGGGACAGGTTTCAAAACAAAGAAACACATCAGGCAGCGTAAACACATTCTAAAGACAGGACTTCCCAGAAAACTAAAAAACACTGTGCATCACTTCCTAAATTCACATACACAAAAGAAACAAAGGCCACCAGAGCAGTGCTCAGCTGAGAAATCCCAATAACCTAGTAATAATAAGCCTTTAATACATGAATAAAATCCATCAGCTATCCCAACTTCCCAACATAAACTTAAATGCACAGAATCAAAGAACAGTTAAATCTACACTATAAACTTTTACAGAATTCATTGAGGAATAAAAGAATTCAGGAACACAATTCATGTTCATGGTGAGGAAAAATTTAAACGTGAGTGGCTCGCAAAAAGATACTACAGATCAAAACCCATGAAAGCGCAAACAGGAAGCATTTGATTTCATCAGCAACCCTGCTTTGTCAATCTGCCCCTGTTTCTGGTTCACTGAGATGACACTACTGCCACGAGCCAGGAAGGACAAGTCCGCAGTGGTCTCTTTGCACTTGGACTCCCCCTCCTTTGAAAGATATTCAAAACGCAGTCGAGCTTTCCCATTTCATCCACAAAAGTGTTCTGCTAAGACATTAACAAAGGGAATGGGGACACCCTGAACACTGCTTGAGCATGGACATAGTTACCTCAAGATGCTGATTCTAAGTTCTTTCAGAGTGTCCAAGTCTGTATTAATTCATACCCTAGGCAACCTAAAAGCAACCAGAGAGAATATTTTAGAAGAAACAACTCATTTTTTTAAAACCATAAGAAATTTGCTACTTGACAAAATTTTCATAGTCAACTGATCAGAATAAGACTGCTCATTAAATAGTGTATTTATCTTTTGGGAGGCAAGAAGACAATGCATGTCTAAAAGAGCTGCCCTTTAAAATTAGGATAGTGTGTTCTAATACAACTGGAAAAAACCTATTAGTAGTACAATCCAATTAGATATAAAGGAGAACTCTTGGCATTAATTTACTTTTCCCCCAGGTAAAATCTGGCTTTTAAAGTACATAAATACCATGGTAAATCAGTATTGAGCTGTCCATGAGCATGTCTTCTTTCTCCCAATATGCCCAAGTTATTGTGTTTTCTAAGGCTACATCAGACCTCATTTAGTCTTTGGATTCTATCCTGTCACCTAGTAAGATGCACAGACCACACACACTAGTATAGCCTGACACGTGGCACTAAATTGTTCCTGATTCAGATTCACTTCTTTCTTAGTAGCACCACAAACAAAATAAGTGGATAATCCTTTAAAATTCAGGGCAACCCAACGATCACAAAAGCATTGCTAAGTGAGCCAAGTGGTTTCCCTGGACAATTCTGTACACACTTCAGAAAGGTAACGAAGTGCAATGGCAACTTGTTTTATGCTGCTGACGTAAGACCAACAGGTCACTCTTAACTGTAATTGATGACCATGACTTAACTTACAAAAGGTGCAAAATACTGTTTCTTAAGCCCTTTAAGAAAACTCTGAAATAGACATGCCACACGCCAGACACTTGGTCAAGTTTTAGCAAAAAGCAGCAAACTTTACCCACATTAGCAACGAAGTGCAGTGGTGAGACTGTGTCCTTTGAAAGGCTGGTAACAGCTAACCCTTCAGGCCTGGGACCTAAAGCCACCTAGAGCTTCCCAGGATGGATATTTCCAATGTGGAACAGAATACTTCCAAATCATTCATGGGTGTGTCACAGGTTCTGATAACACTAACCTTAAAATATCACTGTCCAGATTTCACTCCTACTCTCATGAAGCCCAAACGCACAACTTCCACAAAGTCCCACTGTAAATAAGAGGGAACACAACACCAGAACCACTGTGACACTGAAACACTATTAAAACTACTCCCAGCGGCCTGACAGAGAAAACAAAAAAATGTCAGAAGGGCCTAAAGCGCCTAGTCCCGGAAGTGCCAGAGAACTCCAAGGCGTCATTCTGAACACTCCCACCGGGACTTGGGCTGGGTCACTAGGTGCAGCCACGGTCTGGCTACGAAAGAGCAGACAAACATGACTGCTGGAAGAAGGGCAGACACACGTTAAAAATAAGAAGCCTAACTCTCCATGTTTAACAGAAGGGGGAAGAAGCCCCTCCTCCCTTTTCTTTCTCTCCACTACCTTTCTTTTTTTTTTTTTTTGAGTTGGAGTCTCACTCCGTCGCAGCCTCGACCTGCTGGGCTCCGGCGATCCTTCCACCTCAGCCTTCCAAGTAGCCAGAATTACAGGCATGCGCTACCACACCCGGCTGATTTTTTTGGCTTATTGTAGAGATGAGGTCTCGCCAAGTTGCCCAGGCGGGTCTCGAACCCGTGGGCTCAGGCAATTCACTCCCCTCAGCCTCCCAAAGGCGCGGGATAACAGGCTGAGCCACCGAGCCAGGCCCACTCCCTTTCGATGTTTATCAATCTAAGCCTCTAGTCTTGTAACTTGGCAGTTTCCTAAGAAGGGCATGAGAAGCCACCTCTGATGTGAAATCACCAAGGAGACACCGCCCTGTCGCCTGACAGCCTAAGAGAGGATGGACCTAATTTGTCAACTGACTCCAAATTGTAAAACCTACCTCTAGTCAAAAAAACGAGAACATTTGTAACTTTATCTTGAAAAATGGATGTCATGGATTGCAACCACTTAGTCATATAAAACAGGAGATTTTCTTTCTGTCTCTGCCCTCTCTTTTGCCTATGATGTGCAAAGTACTCTGATTTAATACTTCTCAACAAAAGATTTCTTCCCCTTCTACGCTTGTGGAGCGATTTTGCTTTTAACTGTATTTCCACAACCTTGGCCTTTTTATTTTTTAATCGTAGCCCGATTCTCAAACAGCATTCATGCCAAAGAACAAAATTCCATTTCTCGGAACGTAAATGCTGGAGAAACCCCAAAACAGGCTGCCCAGCAACACGGGGGAGAGGAATGTTTGAAGATGAGGACGAGGCCCAGCAGGCAAGCTCGTGGCCGCGTTAAAACGAAGCCACCCGTGGAAAGCGCCCAAGTCTCGGAAAACAGCTCCCGCCTACCCGGTTGGAGGAGAAAGGTCTCAGGTAGTTGCAGCTGCCGTCCCAAGGCAACGGATGTTCTCGCCGCTTCATACTGACAAGCTGCCGCTCACTCCGCGGGCACACCCCCCCGCCAGGAGGCACTGAGCAAGGCCGCTGGAGATGCAGAAGCCAGCCCACTTTTTTCTTTCTGTTTTGGTAAGTGTGTTTCATTTAAAAACTATCTCAATGCCAGCAAAAGGTTCAACGTCAGGAATACCAGGGTTTACATCCAGTCTCTACCAACTCGCTGACACTTTCCTTGCCTGTAGAACAGAAACATCTCGGCCGGGCACAGCAGCTCACGTCTGTCATCCCCACACTTTGGAAGGCGGAGGCGAGAAGACTGCCTGAGCCCACAGGTTTGAGGCCGGCCTGGACAACATGGTGAGACCTTGTCTTTACAATAAACCAAAAAGATTAGCAGGGCGTGGTGGCATATGGTGCCTGTGGCTCCAGCTACTTGGAAGGCTGAGGCCGAAGGATTGCCTGAGCCCGGCAGGTTGAGGCTGCGTGGCTGTGAGTGTGCCACTGCGCTCCAGCCTGGACAACAGAGTGAGACTCCAGTGCAAAAAAAAAAAAAAAAAAAAACTGAAACATCTATTATAAGGATTACACGAAATCTTAAACTTGGTAGAGAGAAATGAAAGTGCTTGGAACACAGAAACTGCTCAATAAATGGTAGTTTAAAAAAAAAAAAACCACCACCTTTACCTAGAACCATTGCATTCAAGCAATTCTTAAACTCTTAAATTTTTAAGGAACCCCTTAAAGAAGATCTAGAATGCTTTACTAATCACAGGATGCAGCCGGGCTCGGTGGCTCAGCCTGTAATCCTGCGCCTCGGGAGGCTGAGGTGAGTGGATTGCCTGAGCCCGCGGGTTCGAAACCCGCCTGGGCAACTTAGTGAGACCTCATCTCTACAATAAATCAAAAATAAGCCGGGCGTGGTAGTGTGTGCCTGTAATTCCAGCTACTTGGAAGGCTGAGGTGGAAGGATTGCCGGAGCCCAGCAGTTGAGGCTGCGGTGACCGGGAGTAGCCCCTGCACTCCAGTCTGGGCGACAGAGTGAGACTCCAACTCAAAAAAAAATAAAAATAAAATAAAATAAAAAATAATCATAGGATGCAGCATAGAAAATGCATTCTCATATAAAGTGTGTAAGATCTTACACAGTGTTTTAACCCAGACTGATAGGAAAAACCACACGCTCCTGAGTTCCCTTCTAGCACTAACCAGGACACGCCACCCCCAAATACACTTCTCTGGCATACTGACTATTTTGAAGAGAAGGTAATTATGAATCAGCAGATTCAGGAAAAGTTATAGGCCCTCCTCCTTTCTACCAAAAAGTAAGGCACAAACGACCCTTCTCCTGGGCCAAGAAGAGAACCACCCTTATCACAGCACACAGATGTCACCAAGATGAGTCGGCATGAGCAGACTTCTTATAACCCTGACCTACCATCAGTTTTCCTCTATATGCTGCCCCATCACCTTCTTGTACTCATGAGCCCTAAAGCCCAAACCCCTACAGTCAATTCACAACTTGTCACTCTCTGTTTAGATGGTCTGTGAGCCTCTTAAGTGTTTCTTGGAGTTTTACTTCTTTTCTTTGAAACACCCCCCCACACACACACACACACATAAAACAGTAAGCCTTTTCTCTTGTTGAGTCTGCCTTTTGTCATTTTAATTCTCAGATCCCAGCTACATACAGAACTCGAGGGTGGGAAAAGGGTTTTCCTCGTCTCCATTCCATACAACCTAGTCAAAATGAACTTAGAAGGAAAATCAAAACGGAATCACAAAACATGGTCCACAATATAAAATTAAATTAAATAGCTTTGTATTCATGAGTTTTCTTTAAAAGCAAAAAGAAAATACTATGTACAATTTACTGGCTGGAAATATTTTCCACTAAACTTTCTTAAGCAATGAAATGTTCCATAGGTGGACAAGACATAATAACAAACAAATGGATGTTTTGAAAATATAAGAGAAAATAAAAAGACTGAGCGCATCCAAAACATCCACAGTGTATAAAATAAATATTTCAAGAATTTGTCAACCATTAATGAGTGAATATAGATTATAAAAAGACTAAGGTCAAATCAATGATTGAGAGACTAAAGAGAAAAGCAAATAGGTAATAATTTTGAGAATTTAAGCACTGGTATTTTTAGATAGTTACACACAATGCATAAAAAAAATTTTCCTTGTCATACCTGCCATTATTAATGAAAAACTCCATATATTACCCTATCCTAAAAATTAACAGAAAAAAACTTCATACAGAAATACTCTCTTCCTCATTACCATTTATTAAAGAAACGCCCCCCTCCCCCCAAAAAACCCTACATCTAACAATGAATGAGGGAATGGTTTGGAACAAGGTCTGACAATTGGTAGCACTGTACAAACAACCTGGTACAGTTTCATAACCTCGGTTCATCAGTGTCTCAGAGCTGTCATGTCAGCATGTGGCAGGGTCTTGCTGAGAGGTGTTCACTGTTGTTGCATGTTTCTGTGTGCTGTCGCGAGCCTGAATTACAGCAACAAACATACATTAAATTTCTTGTTAAACTTGTCAAGAGTGGAAGTGAAATCAGCAACACGTTAGTCCAAGTTCATGGGGATAATGCCATGAAGAAAATGGCAGTGTACAGATGGATTAAATGTTTTTCTGAGGGAAGAGAAAGCGTCACGGGCGAAGAGAGGTCAGGATGGCCATTAACGAGCAGAACTGACGAAAACACTGCAAAAAATTGTCGAATTGTATATCAAAATGATCAGCTGACTGTGGGAAGCATAGCGGACCAAACAAACATCGACAGAGGAAGTTAGTAAAACCTTCACTGAAAGTCTTGGCATGAAAAAGACGTGTGCAAAAATAGTCCCAAGGAGCCCCTGCAACACGACAATGTACCAGCTCACACTGCATGTCTGTGAGTGTGTTTCTAGACAGTAAAAAAAAATAACTACATTGAAACACTCTCCCTACTCACCTGATCTGGCCAGGAACTTGTTTCTTTACCCAAAGATAAAAAAAATATTGATAGGAAGACATCTGATGACATTCAGGACAGCAAGGGTAACACAACAGCTCTGAGGGCCAGTCTAGAAAAAGAGTTCCAAAATGGCTTTGATGGGGGGAGTGGGCAGTGGCCTCGGCGCACAGCTCCCCTCGGGGAGTCCTTCGAAGGGGACCGCAGTGATGCTCAGCAAGGAGGTAGGCAGCACCTTTGCCAGGATGGTTTGTGAGCTTGACTGGTTCACCTCATATACCATGGTTCGTTTGCATGATGCAATTCAATTCAGCCACTTAAAATAATTTAGAGTAGTGGCGGCTTAGAACGAGCTATTGACAAAACATGCCCAACTGTAAAATATGTGAGTTGGCTTACTCCGAGTCAAATATGAAAGACATTAGGCACGGCACCTGTCCCCAGGAGTTCCGTGTGTGCCCGCTGTGGTTGAACTGCAGCTTGGTTACACATGCTTTAGGACAGAAGTTACAAGAAACCATAAATCACACATGTGCAATTTACACTGGTTGCCCCATGTCCTCGAGGCGGGAAGTGGGGAAGGGGTGGAGCTTGCAGTCTAAGGGTGTTTATTCAAAGATTTCTTGATTGGCAATTAGTAGCAAGAGTTAGCTAAGGAATTCTGAAGGCAGTAAAGGAACCAAGCAGCCTGAGGAATGATCAGGGAGTTTTTCGATCTGTATATGAAGCTTCATGGGTGACAGACTTCAGAGAGGACAGGTCAGTAAGTGTCTTAAAAGGTGGCCAGAGTTTGGGTGTCCCCAAGAGACGGCTTTACAGGGTCATAAAATACTTTTATTTTCCTTCTTTATCTGTTATGTGATGCTATGCCAGAATCAGGCTGGAAAGTAAACCACACGATACAGATAATTAAGGCCCGTCTCTCCAGGCTCCATAGTTAGGAATTTGGCAAGATAAAGAAAAAAGCCAGAGTTTAGTCCTCAGAACAAAAATTCTTAAGTCATGAAATTCCATTTAAAAAGTAGAACAAGCCGGGCTCGGTGGCTCAGCCTGTAATCCCGCGTCTTGGGAGGCTGAGTTGAGTGGATTGCCTGAGCCCGTGGGTTCAAGGCCCGCCTGGGCAACTTGGTGAGACCTCATCTCTACAATAAAACAAAAAAAAATTAGCCGGGCGTGGTAGCGCACGCCTGTAGTTCCAGCTACTTGGAAGGCTGAGGCGGAAGGATCGCCGGAGCCCAGCGGGTCGAGGCTGCGGTGGCCGGGAGTGACCGCTGTACTCCAGTCTGGGCGACAGAGTGAGACTCCGACTCAAAAAGTAGAAAAAAAGTAGAACATTGTAACTGACAGTAAGATGGTTATGTCTTAGTTAAAAACCAATGAAAGGCTAAAAAAGGGGGGGGAATAAGGAAGGGAGAGAAGAAGGTAGAAGGAAAGAAGGCTGGAGAGAGGGAAAGGAAATTCAGCCCAAAACTGAAGATGAGATTACTACGCGTCATTTCTTTTTCCTTTAAACTTTCTATATTTTAAAATTCGCTACAATCTGAACATGTACGACTTTCAGAATTGGAATACAGACGTCCAACCTGAGAGGATGTGTGTGAAGACAACAGCCTCTATATATGATTGTTTTAGGTAATAAAAACCTCCTCCCCTCTTCAAACACTAAATGTGGTCACATTTCCCCGTGTCTGAGTGGGGAAAAAAAGCAGTTTTTTCTCGCTCTCACACAACACAGAAGGCTTCTGCGACCACAGGTGTGGGACTCTCGCCCCAGACTCTGCCGACACCAGCCACCGGGTGGGCGTCTTCGCATCCAGTCCCAACACCGCCTCCTGGAAACTGCACCCGATCCCACAGGCTAACGGCTCCGGCCCCACGCCTGCCCCGCTTCGAGGCCAACAGCAAGCCCCGTGTCGTTGTGCTTGCGCCTCTGACTGCTGTCATCTGGGGTTCCCACAACCCCCTCCAACCCCCTCCTCAGGTTTGATGAATGTGTCAGACCAGCTCAAAGACCTCAGGGAAGCGTGATTACCAGTTTATTTTAAAGGACATTACAAAGGACACGGAAGAAGAGGCGGGGAGGGCGAGGTCCAGGGTCGGAGTGTCCACGGCCTTCCCTGCTCTCCCTGAGTGGGCCACACTCCAGGAGCCCACAGGTGTTGAGCTATCCAGAAGCTCTGGGAAACCCATCCTTGGGGGTTGTTAAGGACGGCTTCATCAGAAAGGCACGATCAACCTCAGCCCCTCGCCCCTCCCCAGAGGCTGGAGGTGAAGGGACTGAAAGACCCGTCCCTCTCAACCTGTCTTGGTCTTTCTGGCGACTAGCCCACATCCTGAAGCCACCTGGGAGCTGCCAGATACCACTCAATCATTAGCATGCCAAAAAAACAATCACTTGGGAGATTCTGAGGAGTCTTGGCACTGCATCCCAAGAAACAGGGTCAAAGACCAAATATGTATTTGACAACATCACAGCACCTACCACCCAAACCACAATCCATTCACCGTTTTTACATGCACCGCTCTATGAACCAAACAAACTTGTAGGTTTCTCTACATCAATACCATAAATGTTATTATGTTTATAGTAAAACAGATTCATGCCCAAAATTAGATTTGCCCAAAATTGAAGCTGAACACAGGTCAAATATCATTTTAACAAATTCCATCCACCAAAATCTCCACATAAAAAGTATGTACAGGCTGACAGGCCAAAAAGTCAACTCACCGGGAGTTCAGAAACACAACACCCAACCATTAAAACACCACATACTCAGCTCTCCCCTTCAAGCTACCTTCTGTGACAAGTACCCTGCAGTCTTGTTTCGAGTGATGTAAATACCTAAATACCACTAAGGCTTCAAGGTGAGTTTCAAGGTTAATAGTGGATTCCAGGTTTCTGCACTTAGGTTCTTCCTGAGACACAGGGTCTTGCTATGCTGCCCAAGCTGGAGTCTGGTGGCCGTTCACAAGCGCAGCCACACACTGCATCTTGAACTCCTGGCCTCAAGCAATCCTGCCGAATCAGCCTCCAAAAGAGCTGCAACGACAGGCACGTACTCACTTCCTGACTCGCTCTGGTCTGTCTTTCGGTCGAAGTCAGAACATGTGTTAGAAAAAGGAGCCGACTGGCGGAGCGCAGGGCGGCTGGAGGGGCCTTCACGGCCGAGGCTGCCCGCGAAGGCGGATCCCAAGGATGAGGATGACCGCCCAGAAGCACCGAGGCCTCCTGGCGGAGCCCGGGGGGAGAAGCCCGCGGGGAGCCTGGCCGGGGCTGCGAAGTCTTGGGAAGGAAGCTGGCGGAAAGGGGCTCTGGCGAGTCCAGCGTGGTCCTGGCCAGTTTCTGGGGCTACGGGAAGATCAAGATCGCTCCGGGAATGGCTGGAGGACACACGGGCGCCAACACCAAGCAGTCGCAGGACTGCTCTGGGCGTCGGGTGTCTTCGAGGGGCGCGACGCCGTCTTGTGATGGTCCCTGGGGAGCCCTCCACCCCCAGCCCCAGCACTGAGTCTCCAGAGTCTGCAGCCGAGTAGGGACTCGCCCCTTGTCCTCTGCAAAGGAAAAGACTGCTGCTGCTGTGCTCGCCTCCGACGTACTTCAGGGTCTTTGGGAGTTTCTCCCCAACCATCTCAACTTTTGTGCCATTTTCACTCTTGCGTGCATTTCCCTTCCTTCTTCCCGCCGGTTTACTGGTGAAAGCTATGAGCGCTCCTGAGTGGATTCCTGGCCCCATCCTTCACTCCATCCACCCCCTCCTGTCCGTTTGATACCATTTGGCTCCTTTTTGGCAAGAAGGGTCACTGGCCTTGTAAAGTTTTTTAGCTCAAAATGTCAGTGGACTTCAAAAGGAAAAAGGAACCACAATTTTCTAGATGTCAAGTGGTTTTCCGACAACATAATGTGAATACGCAAAGACTAAAGAGATGTCACCCCAGAGAAAAATGGACCGAAGAGTCTGCTAGTAAGACGGGTGCTTAATAAGCGTTAAGACGAAAAAGCAAGCCGACGGAAAGGCCCAAGCAGGAGTGTGAGCACCTCATCTCGCTTCTGAAAGAACGCTCAGCAGGCACGCGTGTGAGCCCCGCGTCTGGCTCCAGCGCAGCGCCGCGCCACCTGCACTCCGCCTTCCCAACACCACAGCACGTGTGTCCCAGCAGATGCACTTCAGCCTTCTGGCCCGCACCTCTCGTGAACCCCACCCCAAGCTTCCCCTCAAGGCCCCGATCGCCTGACCCAACTCCCATTGGGCTGATGTGCACCATCTACACCAACCCAATCATCACCGCAGCGGATCACAATGCTGTTCCATGTTAGCCAGGATTCCTGTTTCCCTCAAGATGTTAAGCACTTTGAAAGCAAACACAAACTCAGACTTCACTGGTATCCATCTTCATATTATATAGTTTGTTTTTAACTTGTTTGAATTTCATCTTACTGCAAATTCGTAATACTAGGTAATGTGGGATATAGGGGAGCAAATAACCGTATGGACTCACTGATTAATTCAAAGTTGAGAGTAAGCTATATGGATCTAACCATACGTTAGCATCTATCTGTTGAGCTAAAAGAGCTCCTTGTACGTCAGTGACAAAACTCAGACACTTACAATATTCAAAAGACTGTAAACAACCCACATTATCTTAACAAACTTAATGTCCACGACCTTGGCAAGCCCAGAATTCAGAGGTAACTAGAAACCATCAAGGTTACAGAAGCATTAGTTGTTTCAATGATAATTTTGACACCCTGAAACTACATCCATCCTAGTCCTTCCCAGGCAATTCCCAACCACTATAAAATTCTCCTCATTAATGCTAATTAATCTGATTCTTTTCTTTTTTTGAGTTGGAATCTCACTCTGTCGCCCAGACTGGAGTGCCGTGGCCGCTCCCGGC